>NW_021621113.1:5656713-5666435 GCF_004785775.1 Grammomys surdaster | reverse complement strand
TTTTTTTTTTTTTTTTTTTTTTTTTTTTTTTTTTTTTTTTTTTGGTTTTTCGAGACAGGGTCTCTCTGTGTAGTCCTGGCTGTCCTGGAACTCACTTTGTAGACCAGGCTGGCCTCGAACTCAGAAATCCGCCTGCCTCTGCCTCCCAAGTGCTGGGATTAAAGGCGTGCGCCACCACAGCCCGGCCTACTTTCTGGGTTCTTTATTTCACCCTTTATTTCTGGGTTTTACCCTCTAACACTAGATAGGAGAGAAAAGAATAGAGGAAAAGGGAGAGGATTTTTTTTTTTTTTTTGATTTTTCGAGACAGGGTTTCTCTGTGTAGTCCTGGCTGTCCTGGAACTCTGTAGACCAGGCTGGGCTCGAACTCAGAAATCCGCCTGCCTCTGCCTCCCAAGTGCTGGGATTAAAGGCGTGTGCCACCACCGCCCGGCTAAGAGAGAGGAATTTAGAAACCCCTGAATCTAATTTCTTTCCTTTTGTTTCATCTTTGATCATGGCTACTAGCAAACCGTGCAACAAACCCCTTAAATGACCAGCAACCACTGGCACACTCTTGGGGAGCTGGAATTTATGTCTCCTCTGAAAAGTTCTCAGTATTCCAAACATCACACAACAGCAGGAATTATCTGCAGCTGGCAAAACCATGCTTCTGTTAGCACATGAGGCAAATCATAGCTGCTGTGCACAGTCCGGAGCAGCCCCACATCTATAGTACCTGGGATTAAGACGAAGGCACATTCTTACAATATTTCTGTGTTGTTTTGTTGTTTGTATCTTATTCTATATAGGATCTCTCTGTGTAGTGTTTGCTGTCCTGAACTTACTCCATAGACCAGGCTGGCCTCAAACTCCCAGAGAGCCGCCTGCCTCTGCCTCCTGAGTGCTAGGATTAAAGGCATGTGCCACCACTACCTAGCTATTTCTGTTTTTTTAAAGAAACCAAAATTTCGCCGGGCAGTGGTGGCGCACGCCTTTAATCCCAGCACTTGGGAGGCAGAGGCAGGCGGATCTCTGAGTTCGAGAGTTCGAGGCTAGCCTGGACTACAGAGTGAGTTCCAGGACAGCCAGGGCTACACAGAAAAACCCTGTCTCGAAAACCAAAAAAAAAAAAAAAGAAACCAAAATTTCAGAATTCTCACTATGAATAGCGTGTTTAGCAGTGTCTCTGACCTCTGTCTGCTAGATGCCAGTAGCATCTTTAGTGTGACCACCAAATGTGTCTCTGAACATTGACAGATGTCCCTTGGAGGCCACATTGCTCAGTTGAGAAGGACTGGCGTAGAGACTAATAGCCAGTCCAACATTTCCCTGACTACTTTCTTCCCTGACTCTGGTCTCCTGTTGCTGGGACTCTTCACTGGTCAGACTATAGCCCAGTGGGCACAGAAGCCCGTATGTTAATTTAGTCTAAATAAGTCAGCTCCTGGGGCAGAGAGCTGGATGGGAGAGAGCAGTGGAGAGAAACACACATCATTGTTACTCCATTATCCAGATAAGGAATACTGAGCAGAGAGGTGAAGCAACTTTCCCAAGTAGCACAGCTATATGAATAGTATATCCAGGATTAGAACTCAGCTCCTGAACCTTTGCTCTTATCCTTAGATACTTCTCCTATGGGAAGGGAGGGCTCAAGAGAAAGAGGTCAGAATGTGAGGTGCAAGGTGGCTGAGGCACCCCCACTTCAGGCTGTTCCTCACTATGACCTCCTAGGTGCCTTCTATTCTGAGAAGTTGCCAGGTCCCAATGGGGCAGGGCGAGTTGTGGTCCTCAACACCAACCTGTACTACAGCAGCAATGAGCAGACAGCAGGCATGGCTGACCCTGGCCAGCAGTTCCAGTGGCTGGGAGATGTCCTGAGCAATGCATCTCGGGATGGGGAGATGGTAAGCACTCCTGCTTCTTCCTGTGTACCTGGGTTACTTCCTGATAGAAATCCTCCACCAGGCACAGACTTAGAATCATACTGGGGACACTCACATCCCTGAAAGTCCTGCAGCAGCCTAGCTCCAGAATAGGCTTCTTCTGACCACAGCCACCTTGTGAGTTGAGGCCCTGAAGCACATTGCATGTCTTAGGGCCTCAAGGGGCTGTGATGGTCTCATCCCACAATAAGCAAAAGCCTAGAACCCCAGTGAGACTTGCTCTAAGTTCTGATGTCACCACACCCATAGCAGTAGTGTGCACTGTGTATCCAAGGAGGTGCCTGGATGTTAGGTGTGTCCATCTTGTCTGCTAGCTTAAGGACTGGTACAATAGCTCCTGTGTGAGTCCATGCATCACTCGGCAAATCCCAGGAAGACTTAGTGGCTGGTGCTTGTGAGCACTCATCATGCCAACAGCCGACATGTAGTGCTTTGGACAGATCCCCCTCTTTTAATTTGGTAGCAAGCTCCACCAGGTGGAATCTCTTCCAAATGAGAAACTTGAAGCTCAGAGAGATGGCATGCAGCTGGTGTCCAAACTGAAGTTAGAGGCCAAAGCTCATTCATGCTCTTTATTTTTAATATAAGCTCTCGGGCTGGAGAGATGGCTCAGAGGTTAAGAGCACTGGCTGTTCTTCCAGAGGTCCTGAGTTCAATTCCCAGCAACCAGATGGCCCGGAACCATCTGTAATGGGATTCGATGACCTCTTCTGCCACACAGGTGTACATGTAGATATAGCATTCATACCTTAAACATAAACACACACATACACACACTCATGTTCACCAGGCCTTGAACTTCCAGAGATCTGCCTGCCTCTGCTTTCCAAGTGTGGGGATTGAAAGTGTGAGTCACTGTCCCTGGCTAAGCACATGCTCTCTCTCTCTCTCTTTATTTATTTATTTATTTTATTTATGAGTACACTGTTGCTGTCTTCGGACACACCAGAATAGGGCATCCAATCTCATTATAGATGGTTGTGAGCCACCATGTGGTTGCTGGGATTTGAACTCAGGACCTCTGGAAGAGCAGTCAGTGCTCTTAACCGCTGAGCCATCTCTCCAGCCCCTCTTTTGTTTTTTAAATGTATGTGAGTACACTGTAGCTGTCTTCAGACACACCAGAAGAGGTATCTGATTCCATTACAGATGGTTGTGAGCCAGCATGTGGTTGCTGGGATTTGAACTCAGGACCTCTGGAAGAGCAGTCAGTGCTTTTAACCACTGAGCCATCTCTCCAGTCCCCTAAGCACATGCTCTTAATTCTGCCCCTGTTCTACATTTTGCAATGAAAATGCACATGACCATGTAGTGTTCTCATTCAGCCATGGAGGGTCAGCCCCAGCTCTGGGAGTTGAGGAGCACTCTTTGAAGGATCAGGAAGAGTTTGTGAAAGAGGTGCTGGCAGGTGGGGGATGGGGAGGACATGGGCAGGTTTTGGAAGGTGGAAATGGGGGCTGGAGAGAGCATCTCTGATCCCAGGACCTCTTTCCTGTAGGTGTATATTATTGGTCACGTGCCCCCAGGGTTCTTTGAGAAGACCCAGGACAAGGCCTGGTTTAGAGAGAGCTTCAATGAGGAGTATCTGAAGGTGATCCAGAAGCACCATCGTGTCATAGCGGGGCAGTTCTTTGGACACCACCATACTGACAGCTTCCGAATGTTCTATGACAACACAGGTATTCCATCCTGAGGGAACTGGCCACCTGCCAGCCTCTTCTTTCCTTACCGTTTTTTTCAGCCTGCTGTCTTTTTCCCCTGAAGGTGCCCCCATAAGTGTCATGTTCCTCACACCTGGGGTCACGCCATGGAAGACCACATTACCTGGAGTGGTCGATGGGGCCAACAATCCAGGGATCCGCATTTTTGAGTATGATCGAGCCACACTCAACTTGAAGGTTAGGAGTCTGGGTCTGCTGGGTTGGGAGAATCTAAGCCTCTTGCCACCTTTCCTAACCCTCAGTAACCCACCTGCTACTGACTGCTAGTTAGGGTTTCATTGCCGTGAAGAGTCACTTTGATCAAGGCAACTCTTATAAAGGACAACATTTAAGTGTGGCTGGCTTACAGGTTCAGAGGTTCAGTCCATTTATCATCGTGGTGGGTGGCATGGCAGAGTCCAGGCAGACATGGTTCTGGAGAAAGAGCTGAGAATTCTACATCTTGATTGAAAAGGGCAAGAGACTCTCTTCTGCACTGGACAGAGCTTGAGCACTAGGAGACCTCAAAGCCTGCCTACACAGTGACACACTTCCTCCAACACGGTCACACCTATTCCAACACGGCTACAGCTCCTAATAGTGCCACTTCCCATGAGTCAACTATATTCAAACCACCACGGAAGGGAATCTTGGTTAGAACCTTGGAGCCACCTGCCACCAAATCAGGTCTATTGTTTCCCCAAGCCTGACCTTGCCCTGGGTTACTATGACTGCCTGGTCTCCCTGATGCCACATCCAGAAGGGATTCATCTTCCCAAAACATTGACTTCACTTTGCCTCTGTGCTGCTCACAAACCTTAACGATCTCCCAAGTGCCCTCAAGATAAAATTGTCTCTCCTGAGGCTGATATGGAAGATTTCTTACAGTCCGAGTTCAAGCCCATTTCCTCCCTCCATTCACCAACTAGCCCGCAGACCCTAACGCCTGAACACTTCATCACCTCCTAGAATGCACTGGGATTGTTGAAATGGCGAAAGAGATGCTACTTCATTCATTCAACAGAATGTCCTAAGCTTAGGCCACACACCAGGCTCTGCCCAAAGCTTAGGTGATGTAGAACCAAACAACAGAATAACCTCTCTCCTGCACCAAAATCCCTACAGGAGGGTGACAGTAAATAAATACATAAAATTTAACATGGGAGACAGGAAAGGCAGGGTGGTAGCTGGGCCTGCAGGCACAGGACTGTAATACCAGGCACTTGGGAGGCTGAGGCACAGGACTAACATTTAAAGCCAGCCTGGACCACATAGTGAGTTCAAGACCTGACAGGAACTTAGCAAGAAGACCCTGTCTCAGAAGGGGTATGGAGTGGGGGGTGGGGGGTGGGGGAGTTGTGGCTGTAGCTCAACAGCAAAGTGATTAGGGAGGGAGGGAGGGACAGAGGGAGGAAGGAGGGGGAGGGGGACTGATGGTTTGGGAGTGAGTGAGCTGTTACATCAGTGGGACAAGGGAAGTGTCCTAAGTAAGGAGCATTTGAGTCCTGTGTAAACTGAGTGAGGCAGCCGGGTTTGTAGGGAAGGTAGAGGAAGAGCAAGGCAGATGCCCAGGGCTGGGAAGTGGCTTGGTGTTTTAGAGGAAGAACATAGAGGAGGGTGGAGGACACGAGGCCAGGCCAAGGTCTGGATCTGAGGAGCTGAGGACAGAAGAACAAACTGTTCTGATACACGGTTTCACAAAATCACCTTGTCTGATGGGCAAAGAGCAGACTGCTGGGACCGAGGTCTGGGAAGTAAGGACACCAGCTGCCAGAGGGTGGTGGCTGGGGCCAGGCTGCTGAGATACATACATCTGAGCCTGAAGGTAGTTCAGAGGCTGAGGAGCCAGAATTTGTTGGCAGATGCTTGGTACAACCTTTCTTTTTCAATTTCAATTTTTAAAAAGATGTGTTTTATACATACACACACACACACACACACACATAAATGTGAGTACACTGTAGCTATCTTCAGACACACCAGAAGAGGGCATCGGATCCCATTACAGATGGTTGTGAGCCACCATGTGGTTGCTGGGAATTGAACTCAGGACCTCTGGAAGAACAGTTAGTGCTCTTAACCGCTGAGCCATCTCTGCAGCCCCATCTTTTTAAACTTTTAATGATTATTTGTTTAATGTGCATTGGTGTTTTACCCTCATGTATGTCTGTGTGAGGGTGTAGGATTCCCCTGGAACTGGAGTTACAGATAGTTGTGAGCTGCCATGTGGGTGTTGGGAACTGAACCAGGTCTTTACTGGTTCTTTTACTGCTGAGCCATCTCTCCAACCCTGATACATCCTTTCTGCCTCAGTCTCCTGAGTGCTGGGATTACAGCTATGAGCCACAGTGTCCTGCTTGGTCTGGGGGATGGGGGTCGGATTGGGGGACTGAGCTAGGATATAAACTAGGTTCCTCAGAGTTGTGCACAAGTGCCCTTGGGAGGGATGGCTCAGTGGCTAAGGGTATATACTGCTCTTGCGGATCACTCCAGTTTGGTTCTGGCACCTGTATCAGGCAGCTCACGACTGCCTGTAGACTCAGTCCCAGAGATCCTGACACCTTCCGCTGGCCTCTGTGGGTACCTGCACATTTGTGCAAATACTCTACCTCGAAAAATTAAAAACCAAATTGTAGTTAGGTCCTGGTTCTTCCTCCCAACCCCTTGCTCCCAGAAACAATACTCAGACTCAAGATATATTTACAGATACCTTGGCTGTATAGCTAGGCTCGTCTCTGACTAGATATAACTTAAATGAACCCATTTCTTTTATTCAACATTCTGCCACAGGGCTGGTTGTCTGTGCTCAGGCACTGTGTGACTTGCCTTCTAACATCTTCCTCTGTCAAATCTCCAGCATTTGTCTCTATCCCAGAATTCCTTCTGCCTTCCGGATGTCCCACCTTCTATTCTACCCCTCCTATAGGCTGTAGATCTTCTAATTGACAGGTGATGCACCCATACAATACACAAGATATTCACCTGTACATCAAATAGATCTTTAAAGATTTATTTATGTATGTGAGTACACTGTCACTGTCTTCAGACACACCAGAAGAGTGCATCGGATCCCATTACAGATGGTTGTAAGCCACCATGTGGTTGCTGGGAATTGAACTCAGGACCTCTGGAAGAACAGTCAGTGCTCTTACCACTGAGCCATCTCTCCAGCCCCCAAATCTTTAAGAAGTACTCTTAAACACAAAGCCATCTCTTATCTTCCTCCTTTTTTTTTTTTTGGTTTTTCGAGACAGGGTTTCTCTGTGTAGCCCTGGCTGTCCTGGAACTCACTCTGTAGACCAGGCTGGCCTCGAACTCAGAAATCAGCCTGCCTCTGCTTCCCAAGTGCTGGGACTAAAGGCGTGCGCCACCACCGCCCGGCTGGCCTGAGGATTTTTAAGAGTGTGTCCTGTTGTCTACCCTCTCCACTGTTTCCTCTGTCTCCTGGAAGTCACAGTACAAGAGAGGACTTAGTGCAACAGTGCCGTGCACCTGGCACGTGCAGTTCCCACCCATTCACCCAGCTCCTCCTACCTCTCTATCCAAAGGCACTGTTGAGTTCTAGAGGGTCTTGTTTGAATGGGAAACCCTTATTCAGCCACAATTCTATAACATCTTCCAGCCAGGCAACCCTCACCCCTACCCCGCCGTCCTGCTGCCGCCATTTTTACTCCCCTTCACTCTGTGAAGATTTCCTGAGCATTAGAGTTTCTGTGAAGAGCGTGTGGTGCCTGCCAGTTTGGCAGGGGTGAGCGTTCTGGGTCCTAATCCTGCCCTCCCCCTGAATGCTTGCAGTCTCTGAGAAGGTAATGTTACTTTGCAATGCTGTGATTATAATACCAACATCACAGTGTTTAGAGCTTTCTACTCCATTCTGGTGGGGAAGGCATGGAAGTTAATGGTGGCGAAGCACGCGGCCTGTGTCAGGGACCCCTCATCTCACCCACCATTGAGCAGGATCCAGAACCAGCTTCAGAGGTTTTCTTTTGCCAGCTGGAATCTACTATCTAAAACTGCTACAGCCAACCAAAATAGTGCTACTGGTTGGGGAACAAACATTCAAAATGAGCCTGTGGGGGCCACTTCAGATTCAAACCCTAACAACCTCGTTAGGCCTCCATGTCCTCACCAGGAGAATGGGGGTTCACATGCAGTTGGAACCAAGTGCAGGGTAACAAACAGCAGCTGTTTGATCGATCTAGAGAGGCTGGGGACAGGTTGGGTTGTGGGCAGAACTAATCAGCTGCTCATTGCTGACATACCCTGTGCCTCTAATCCAGGACATGGTGACTTACTTCTTGAACCTGAGGCAGGCGAATGTACAAGAGACCCCACTGTGGGAGCAAGAATACCGCCTGACAGAGGCCTACCAAGTGCAGGATGCCAGTACCAGCTCCATGCACACGGCACTGACCCGCATTGCCAACGAGCAGCACATCCTGCAACGTTATTACATCTATAACTCGGTCAGCTACAACCATCTGACCTGTGAGGACATCTGCCGCACGGAGCATGTTTGTGCCATACAACACGTGGCTTTCAGCACTTATGCTACCTGCTTGCATGGTCTTAGTGCCAAGCTGGTGCCTGGTTTCCTGCTCATACTGACTCTGCTGCCAACCCTGCACGTATTGGAGGGGCTATGACTGTAGGCACTGCCAGCTCACCCTCTTACTAGATTCATCTTTCTCCCGGTAAAATTGGGCAACATTACCCGATGGAGAGATGAACTTTGCCATCCATCTCCGGTGTCTGGAGAGGAAAGTGGGATCGGACATTTAGATTCACCAGAGAGGGCGCTAAGAAGCACATTGCTTCCCAAGTTTCTCGTTTTATCCACAAAACTTGTTTGTGGTACATGTCTTGGTGCATTATTCCCTTTAATACAAATATATCAAACTACCATGCACTTGATCACCACAGTAAAGTGAGCCAGCAGGAAGATGGGCCCTGGAGATTCTGTGCTTTCGATGTAGTCCCTCCTCAAGGTCTGAACTGGAAACCCACCACGTGATCTGCAAAGCCCCTTGGTACTTTTAAATAAAAGACTTTTCTGATTTGGTTTCTCAACAGTGCAATCCTGAGGGATTACACCTGCGGCCCGGACTCTAGGCTCTAGTCTTGTGGCTACTCTTGTATCCTTGAGCAGCAAAGGCAGAATCTAAACCAGTAGAAGCCGGGCTCTGGACAAAGGGTCGGGGGGCGGGGTCTGGGTCGTGGGACCGGCTTGGGGGCGGAGTCACGAACTCGCTCCTCCCCGGACGGGGCGAGATGTGGAAGTTCCGCCCAGCAGCCCGGCCCCCGGGAGGACTGCCCCACCCCGCCCTCTTCCTGCCCGACTAGCCAGGCTGGAGGGCAGACCCGCGGTTGTGAAGTTGCCTGGAACGACATGCCTCTGTCCGTGCACCCCCATGTTGCCTTAGACGTGTTCGTAGCCCTGGTGAATGCCTTGTCTTTCCTGTTGGACTTGGTCGCCGACCTTTGGGCCGTCGTCCAGTACATGCTCGTTGGCCGTTACCTGTGGGCCGCGCTGGTACTGATGCTGCTGGCCATATCCTCGGTGCTGCTACAGCTCTTCAGCTGGCTCTGGCTGACAGCTGATCCCACCGAGCTGCACCACTTAAAGCCCTCGCGTCGTTTCCTGGCTCTGCTGCATCTGTTGCAGCTCGGCTACCTGTATAGGTGAGTGCCCGGCCCGTTTAGAAAAGTGGGTTGACAGCCGTCAGAGCCAGCTCAGTCTTCCCCTGGGCGTAGGTGAAAACACAGGTCCAGGAAAAGAGGAGCATCAGAGTCCTGGAGTCAGAGATACCCCTTAACCTTTCTTTTTCATTTCTGTCTTTTTCTGTGAACATTTGCTTCCCCATCAGGGACCGAAGGGGGTCCTGCTTGACTCGTTTGTGTCCCTGGAGCCAGCCAGGACTGGACACAGACTGGTTCTTGGAAAATGTGTGTGGATTGTGTGCTTTTTTGAACTGGGTAGGACCCAGGTTCAGTCTGAAGGGAGGACAGTGAGAAAGTCCCTGGCACAGTGCTGGCCTGAGAACTAACTTTCTCTCTCTCTCTCTCTCTCTCTCTCTCTCTCTCTCTCTCTCTCTCT
>NW_021621113.1:5640749-5656703 GCF_004785775.1 Grammomys surdaster | reverse complement strand
TCTCTCTCTCTCTCTCTCTCTCTCTCTCTCTCTCTCTCTCTCTCTCTCTCTCTCTCTCTCTAACTATGAATAGTCCCTTGGGTTGTTAGATGGCAGAAAGTGAAATTAAGGAGTCATAATCATGTGATGAAGGCAGGGCTTCATGACGTGAGGTGGGCTGGGGTGGGGTGGATAGATCCAGAATCCGTTGTGGAAGTCTCTGATCTTGGCAGAGCTGCATACAGTCTGTGGGGAGGGACGTTTTGAATGTTTGCATTTTGCCTGAACAGTTGTATCATCATGAGTACAGCCCAGATGACTGAAGGACTGTTATTACAGGCAGTCCCCTGGAGTTACAGGTAAACCACCTCATGTGGTGCTGGGAGCCAAACTCTGGTCCTCTGCAAGAGTGGTGGATACAATTAACAGCTAAACCATCTCTCAGGCCCCTCCTGTTTGCTTCTTAATTCCATCTCCCATCTCTAAAATGGGCTCTCGTGAGTAGGTAGGACAGGGTTGTGATGCACTTGGGATCATACCTGACCAGCAAGAGTAGAAGTTGAATTTCCCCCACTTTACGGATGAGGAGACAAGTCCTGTGAGGTTAGTTAGGTGGCTTGCTCCAGGTTCTGTAGCTTTTAAGGGACAAGCTAGGACTGAAGTCTGCCTCTGTGCACTCAGTGGTAGGGGATGGAAGATTTCACAGAGTGTTGACCTGCCCCCCTGGGCACCTGTGTGTTCTGCCTAGGTGTCTGCACGGAATGCACCAGGGGCTGACCATGTGCTACCAGGAGGTGCCGTCGGAGTGTGACCTGGCCTATGCGGACTTCCTGTGCCTGGACATCAGCATGCTGCGGCTTTTCGAGAGTTTCTTGGAGGCGACGCCACAGCTCACACTGGTGCTGGCTATCGTGTTTCAGAGTGGCCATGCTGAATACTACCAGTGTGAGTACTAGGCCCCCCGGCTGTCACCTTTGCTAGCCCTTCTTTCCTCAGCAGGTGTTCTCACTCTTAGGAAAAAAAAAAATAGGGAGACGGAGGCAGTTGGTCTGGATTCAAATAGAAAGTCCCTTTCAAGCTGCATGAACTTAGAACAGTGAGTCAAACCATCAGTTGGTTCTCATCTGAGCACTGGGCGTAATGAATGTGCCTATCTTGTGGAGTAACTAGAAGATGAAATGGGAGGAATTACATGCATAGAAAGTCCAGGGCCTTGTGTGAATGTGTATATGTACACGTTTGTGTGCGTTTGTGCAGAAACCAGAGGTCAGTGTCAGGTGTATTTCTGAATTGTTCTCCATCGTTTATTTTATTTTTTTATTGAGGAGGAATCTTCTTGTTAAAGATTTATTTGCTGGGCAGCGGTGGCGCACGCCTTTAATCCCAGCACTTGGGAGGCAGAGGCAGGCGGATTTCTGAGTTCGAGGCCAGCCTGGTCTACAGAGTGAGTTCCAGGACAGCCAGGGCTACACAGAGAAACGCTGTCTCGAAAAAAAAAAAAAAGATTTATTTATTTATTTTATGTATATAAGTACACTGTAGCTGTCATCAGACACACAGAAGAGGGCATCAGATCTCATTACAGATGGTTGGTTGTGAGCCACCTTGTGGGTGCTAGGAATTGAACTCAGGACCTCTGGAAGAGCAGCCAGTGCTCTTAACTGCTGAGACATCTCTCCAGCCCATTTTATTTTTGAGTCAGGCTCTCATTGTGTAGACCAGGCTGGCCTTGAGCTCCCAGAAATCCTCCTGCTCCTGCCTCCCTAGTACTTCCACTTTATATTATTTTGATGCTAATAAATAAAATATATAGGTTACCTGACACATTATGGGCTTGGTAAGAAATGGACATTGTATTGAGCATTGTCTGAACCTGCATAGTTTACGGGTTGACCTAACTGGCAACCACAATGGAAAACAACAGGTACACAAAAAAGCTGGAATCAGGTGGGCCTTGGGCTCTGCAGCAGCAGCTCACCTGACGTTTGGAGGCTTCTGTAGAGCATCCATCTCAGGTCGTGTCGTGGGAGCTGGAACTGCAGTTGACAGTTTCTGCACATACTGGTTTTAGCTAAAGGACAGCTGTTTCTAAACATCCATACTTAGTTAGACAAGGGGTCTCTTGTCATCCCATAGATCTGAGGCAATGAGGTCTTGATATGACCGTGCACATGTCAATAATACACATCCGCTCAGGACTTCATTCGGTCCCCACAGAGGTACCTTTATATACTCGTTTCTTCTTTGTCACTATGCTGGGGACACAGCTGCCAACAAGATATACAGGGCCTCCACCCAGCCAGTAGCCTTAAAACAAATAGTTACACTAGTTGTACCAAGTGACCAGAAGCAGCAGGTGTCAGGGCCCCATAAACCCTCAGAGGAATCTGGACAGTGAGAAGCCTTAGAAGAGACTTCCTCAAGACCATGGGCCCAGCCTGAGACTAGGTAACAGTTTGCCTCGTACCTTATTGAGAGCCCAGGTTACCCCTTTCTGTTGCCCATCACTTCATTCCTGAAGGTCCTCTGCAGTGGCTGTCCAAGGAGCCCATCTTGTCATCACTTGCGGTGGGACTTAGGAGAACCCCTCATGTCACATGAGAAGAGAGGTGTGCAGAAAGCTGACTGCGCCTTTGCAGCACTTGCTATGTACTTGACATTTGGTTGAAATCAGAGCCAGGTGGACAGTCTATACTGTTGGTAGAACACGAGGAGACAGGCTTTTCTTTCCTTTTAATTGAGCAGACATTTATGTGCCACATTTTGGGCCACCTGGAGATCCCAGGTAAGCAGAATAAGTTTTCTACCCTCCAGGAGCTCAAGAGTAGAATAAAGGACAGGCCATCATGGAATGTGCCTTGAATCCCAGCACTGGGGAGGCAGAGGCAGGTAAATCTCTGATTTCTAGGCCAGCCTGGTCTACAGAGTGAGTTTTAGGACAGCCAAAGCCACACAGAGAAACCTTGTCTTAGGGATGGGGCTGCTGGTGGTGGTGGTGGTGGTGGTAGATGGGTGGGGTGTGGGGATGAGGGTGGGTGAGAATCACCCAACCAAAAAGGAGGTAATTGCTATGTTAATGGGGTAGGTGGGTTGTTACAGAGGCCTCTGACAGCAATGTGGAATCTAGGTGGGTAGCCCCAGAATTTATTCGGGCTGGGGTTTGTAGGGTGAGGAGTTGGCAGGTAGTTAAGAGATGGGGATAGCTAGAGATGTGATACCAGGCCACAAGTGGGCTCTGAGGATGTAGTAGGTTATCAGTAAACTCCTGCTGAGCGGATGAGTTAGAAGAGGTGAGGGGAGACAATTTGTAAGGCATGCCCATGTTACTCTCTTCTTGGAGGCCCAGGTGCCCAAGGCAGTGCAGAGCTGGGACAGCTCCTAGATCTTGGAAAGTCAGGATAATAGGCTAGGCTGGACATGGACGAGAGAAAAGGGATGGGCTGGCCATCAGTCCCAGTCCTGAAGAGAGCTGCATTTGGAGGTCTGTTACTACTCTCTGAGATTTGTCTACTTTCTGACATGGAGGAGGGGCTGGAGCGGCCATATTTTCAGACCTTGAGAACTTGGGCTTCTCCAGGAAAGAAGGGTTACAGACCCTGGAAGAGGCTTAAGGCACAGCTAAGGCACAGTTGAGATGTCATGTCACATACCCTCTCATACTTAAGAATGTTACCAGGACAGCATTTGAAAGCAGAGCACTGTCTCCTCCAAATGTTCTCACTCTCCAGCTGTCTGTTGAACAAGTCGGGGCTTCTAAGACCTGCTTCTGGGTGTTTCTATGGGTTCCTGTGTGTCTGGGAGTTGACAGGCTGCACACAGGCTGACTTCTCTCTTCTTGCTCGTGGCAGGGTTTGGCATCGGCTCATCCTTTCTGGGCATCTCATGGGCGCTGCTGGACTACCATCGGTCTTTGCGTACTTGTCTTCCCTCCAAGGCACGCCTGGGCTGGAGCTCCTCTGCTGTCTACTTCCTTTGGAACCTGCTGCTGTTGGGGCCCCGAATCTGTGCCATCGCCCTGTTCTCAGCTGTCTTGCCCTACCATGTGGCTCTGCACTTCCTCAGCCTGTGGCTGGTACTACTGTTCTGGGTCTGGCTTCAAGACACAAAGTTTATGCCTGACTCCAACGGTGAGTGGCTATACCGGGTGACAGTGGCGATCATTCTTTATTTCTCCTGGTTCAACGTGTCTGGGGGCCGAACTCGTGGCCGGGCCATCATCCATCTGATCTTTATCTTCAGTGACAGTGTTCTGCTGGTCACCACCTTCTGGGTGATAAACGGCACCTGGCTGCCCAGTGGGGCTTCATTGCCAATGTGGGTTACCATAGGAGGAGGCTGCTTCTTCCTGGGACTGGCTTTGCGTATGATCTACTACCTCTGGCTGCACCCTAGCTGCAGCTGGGAACCTGACCTTGTGGATGGGACCCGAAGACTCCTTCCTCCTCAACGTCTTCCTAAGCTGATTTATAACAGGCGCGCCACTCGGTTAGCAAAGGACTTCTTTGCCAAGGCCAAAGCTCAGGCTGCCCTGACAGAGGAGGTACAGCTGAATGGAGTCCTGTGAGGCAGGGTCTGATTCAGTGAGGAAGATTAGGAGTGGGGTCTTGCAAGGGACAAGGGGGCCAATCACGTGCAAGCCATTTTTTCTTCTCCAACAGATAGGGCAAATCCTCAGTTGTTTGCTCCCCTCTCAGGTGATTGGTGGTATCCTGGTTCCTGGTTCCAGCCTGCTCTAGATGACACTGATTCTGGGAGATGTTTTCAATGGGAACTCTTCCCTACCCCATACCATCCACTCACTTCAACCAACACATGCTGAAGGCACTTTATGTTCCAGGAGCATCATCCTGACTTCTGAACTGGCTGCCACCATAGCTTTTTTCCCTGCCCACCTGGACTAATCCTGGGTAGACTCCTAAACAGCTGAGGCCAGAGATGCCCCTCTCTTAGGCCACCTTTACACCAAGTGCCTTATGGACCTGTGGTCATGCCCATTGAGTATTTCTCATTCTCCTACCTCAGTCTATATGAAAGAAGAACGTGTGCATGTGTTTAACAGTATTAAAACCTCACGAGATTCTCCAAACCAGTATGTACCATTAAGTGTAGTCTATCACCCTTTACAGACACGTAGCAGGGGTCTGGAACCCTTAAAACTGACAGAGACCCCTGGCATACAGATGTGGGCTGTCTTAGGTTTGACTTAATTTTGCTTCCCAAGAGCAGGAACTACTGAGCCAGAGTGGGTGGCTCACTTGGCTGGCAGAACTCATGGGTAGACTCTAGTGCATCCTCTTAGCAGCTTTGTACTGCGCCTAAAGAGGACATAGCATCTCTAGGACGAAGAAGCAGGTCTGAGGGTCTGGGCGGAAGGTAAAGTACTGGGGGCCCTTTTTGGGTGAGAGGTATGGAGACTCCTGGGATGTGATCGATGGTTCTGTGGAGATGGGATGTTCTGCTCTGGGTGGTTTGTGGTCTGGTGGAACAGGGAACAGAAGAAAGGTACCTGGGGCAGAAGAAAATGTTCTAGGTCCCAGTGCTGGGATCCAAGATAGTTCTACCAGTCATTCATTTATTTGTGTGGAGGTGAAATAAATTGTGACCAAAACAAGCACCAGTGTCCCAAGTGCTGAAAGACAGATGGAGAGGGGAGAGGGAGGATGGATATTATGAGTAGAAGTTGCAGCTTTATAAAGAACTATTAGGGAAGACCCCTCGGAGAAACTGAGGCATTGATGGTGAGCCAGTTCAGCAGTGACTGCAGCCTGGAGCCCCTGAGTGGTAAGCAGAGCCTGTGGTATGTTGGAGAAGGAATCTGCAAATGCTGTTTCCTGTGGGACAGCAATCCCACTGCAAGAGGACTGTGGGGTGCTGTTGGCCAACAGCTAAGAAGGCTTCAGAGATGCAGGTGGGGGCCTGGGAGAGGCTCTGGGGGGAGGTACTTCTTATACTAAAATGTACGGGCTGACAATTATGGACCGAAAAGACCTATTGATTTCCAGATCTGAATCTTACAGACCAGTAAAAGGGGCCAAAGTGGTTGTTGATCTTAAAAGGGCATGAGAATCAACTGCCACCTCTGTCTTCACTACTTACAGAGGTACACACCGGAAATCACTGTTATCCTCATTTATGAAAAGGGTAAGATCTACAGAAGGCTGGGCCAGCGTGGCACACTGCCATTCTAGGCAAGGACATCAGGAGTTCAAACTCAATGACAAAGTCAGAGGCCAGCTTGGACTACATGAGACCCTGTCTCAAGCAAAAGAAAAATTATAAAAACAAAACTACAACATGTGCTTAAAAGTTTAGTTTTGGCTGAGCTTTCATCTGTAGTCCAGATGAAGTTGTCAAATGATGGTAACATGTATTTAATTAAATCCAAACTATATATACTACCTAAAACACAAAGGCATATACTAACCTAAAGTACACTCAGGCATACTTTGTGTTTATGAAACAGGGCTGCCAGGCAGTGGTAGCACATGCCTTTAATCCCAGCACTTGGGAGGCAGAGGCAGGTGGATCTCTGAGTTCGAGGCTAGCCTGGTCTACAGAGTGAGTTCCAGGACAGCCAGGGCTACACAGAGAAACCCTGTCTCGAAAAAAAAAAAAAAAAAGAAAGAAAAAAGAAACAGGGCTATCTGGGAACAAATTACACAGCTGAGGCTAATTCCCCCTCTCTCCACCTATCAAGTACCGGGATTAAACACACATCAGGACTGGGGCTGGAGCTACAGTTCAGCAGTTAGGAGCACTCCTGGCTCCTGAAGAAGACTGAGGGTTTGGTTCCCATCCCCATTCTGGGTAGCTCACGACTGCCTAGCTCTGGCTCCCGGGAATGCTGTAACCTCCTCTGGCCTTTGCACATGCATAGTCAGATGCACAAACACATATTAAAATTAAAAAAAACACGTTACTACATTGTTCTTGTTTTGTGACACAGTCTGGCCTGAGATGGCTCTGAGCACATCTTTCTCTTGCCTCAGCTTCAACACTGCCATGCAAAGTTCTTAAAGTTTAGAGAATTTAAAACCAGGTTAGTGACATTACCTGTAGTTAGAAAATGTCCTTTGAAGTTTCCCAGTAAAACACACGTATTTTTGGTCATTTGAAACAAGGCTCCACACTGTAGCTTAGGCTAGCCCAATCTCTTGACAGTCCTGCCTCAGTTTATGAAGATGACAAACACCATATCTAACGGAGAACTTTGAAATATGAAGAAACCAGTTTTTAAAATTTACATGTCAGCCGGGCAGTGGTAACACACGCCTTTAACCCCAGCACTTGGGAGGCAGAGGCAGGCGGATTTCTGAGTTTAAGAGTTCGAGGCTAGCCTGGTCTACAGAGTTCTGGGACAGCCAGGGCTACACAGAGAAACCCTGTCTCAAAAAACCAAAAAAAAAAAAAAATTTTTTTTTTTACATGTCACTGAAAGGTTTGCTGGACAAATGTTTTTTTTTTTGGAGACAGTGTTTGTTGTCTGGGTTTGTTGGGGACTGTTTCTAATGCATTCTTAATTCGGCTCCCAGAATCACATGGGAATCTGCGATGCTAAAGGAAGCCTCCCCTCAGTTGGCTGTGATTGGGAAATAAAGTTGCCAGCGGCTGGGCAGGATGAAAGAGGCAGGACTTTTAGATTACATGGGCCAAGAATTGAGAGGGGGTTTGGGGGAGGAGAACTACCAGGACTTGGAAGCAGAGGGGTTTCACCCCCTCGATTGGGTCTGGGGTAGCAGAGATGAAATGTTGATTTAGCAAGTAGACTCAGGAAAGTTGGAGAGGAGGATTTATGCTAGCCACGTAGAGGATTAGAAATGTTAAATTGACTAGCCACTGAGCTAGTTGAAGCATATCAAAATTAGAAGGTGTGTGTGTCTCATTCTCACAGCTCTTGGGTGGGTGCAGTACTCACGTGGCTCGGGGGGAGCCAAAGGGGCGTAACTACAGGGTTTGGAAAGCAGCACTAGAGCCTGTACTTGTAACTGAGCAAGGGTGCAGACAGCAGCTAGTGGTCTACTCCAGCTGCACTGTGGCTCCAAGGATCACCAACTAGAGACTGAGACAACGTTCTACTAACCAGCGGAAATTCACCTTGTGGTCAGACATCTAACCTTCGAAAACTAGAAACAAATTCTAATTTCCATCATTGGAACAAAAGGCAAAAAGGCTTCTTGGCTCTTTTTTAAGCTGGTGGGGGCCAATCAGACCAAATGTGGAGGAATGGAGAAAACCTGGTTGATGTGACATGAAATCAGGCCAGATAAAAGGTTTCATATTAATTCATTAGCTTTATTGGATTTGCAGCTTAATGCTCAACACAGACCAACTCCTCTGTAGTAAAGTTCAGCACATTTGACAGCTCATGAAATCTATTCCATTTCTATACCTTGAAAAGCAGTATATTGTAGAAAAAAGTCAAACATTTCTCTTGCAAACTTTACAACCTTTTATTTTCCAACATAGACCAAATGATCACTTTGTATGTGTGAAATGAATAACTCAAGTTATTTAAAGGTGACATCTTAATGAAGCCCTGATTAGGACCCTGCATGGCTTGGCAAATGGGCCAACCATATTTAGAAAAGACAAATGAGAAAACTGTATAGAAAATAAAAACTTTATTTTTTCAAGTTTATAAGATAGTTCCCATTACATATAACATTATGGTCAAGGACTCTATAGCCACAAATGCCCGCAGTCACATAAATATATATATCCAACCCAACCGATGCCTTTTCCTGCTAAAGAGGCATCCGGAGTCCAGAGGGAGAGTGGTGATCCAAGTGGAAACGGTCCTTAACTGGGATGGTTCTGCTCGGTGTGAGAGGAGGCAGCCAGGGAACCATGCTCACTAGAACTGACTCAGGGTAGAGGGAGAGCAAGCGGCCCTCGGATGAGGCTGGGACACAAGCGGAGTTTTCCCTCTTGTGGTTAAGATATTTGGGAAGCTCAGAATTCCAACTTGGCATCTACAATGAATGTGTTTGGGTAGTTCTAGCTGCTTGACCAGGTGAGAAGCAAGGAGCATAAGCTTACTCAGGAATGGCCTCAGCTACAACCTAGGGAAGAGTGAGGAACAAGGCCGCAGCTTGGCACTTGGAGGCTAGCCTGTATTCTTCCAGGAGAGCATCGAGCTTTGCCTGGTGCTCCCGTCAGTTATGTGACTCTAATTCAAAGCGGTGTCTAGAAGCGCCATGTGCTTGTGGCTGCAGACGCCAGATTCTACTTGGAGCTGTAAGAGCTGAGCTTGGGTGAACACAAACAAGCTGTGCCAAGTCTCTTGGGGACACTCGCTCTGACACCCAACTACCAGAAAAGAGAACACCCCCAAATCAAAAGCCCAAATAGGCACCTAAAATGTGGAGCAGGTATCCACTCTCGCTGATATCACCAGCTGCCCCGGGGCACTGGACAGGGTGATGCTAAGGCACAGTCATTTTTACATTCGAAAGTCGAGCCACCTCGTATCCCAGGACATTCCTGCAACTCCTCAGACACTCCTAGAACTAGCTGTCACCATGAGATGTCCAGACTAATCTTCTAGAACACAGGATCAAGCAGGGAAAGGATTCACCAGCTAATTTCTTCAAGGTGTTCCTTCCAGTAAGGACTGCCTTCTAATGATGAAAGGACCCAGTTTCCTTCAGGTCTAACTTCCAACAGCTTTTAATATTAAAAGAAATTTCATTTTATACTTATGAGTGTTTTCTTACATGCATGTAAGTGCTTGGTGCCTGAAGAGGCCAGAAGAGGGCAACACACCCTCTGGAGCTGCAGTCAGAGGTTGTGAATAGTCTTGTGGGTTGCCTAAACCTTGGACCTCTGCACAATCTGCGGGTGCCATTAACCACCAAGCTGTCTATTTCTAGCAGTTCTTAATGCTGCCTGCTCATTTTCCTTCCCAAGCCTTTGTGGGAGGGAGAGAGAATCAACACAAAGGGCTGGTGTCCCTGGAGACACCAATGCACTCCTGCTCCATCTGCCCTGACAGGGTAGCTGCTGCTGGAGCAGGAGCCACTTAGCTCAGAATACCTCCTTGCCTCTCCAGTTAGGGTAAGAGGGAAGGGTTCCCTGTTATAGTCTAAGAATAGAGTCTCCCCTGAAGTGTTTGTGGTGGTACCTGTGTGCAGAGGGGTGTGTCACCACTTGGCAGTCTGGTAAGCCTGAAGCACAGCACCAATAGGTGGCCACTGTCCAGGATAAGAAATTATACTGTCAATGAGGGAAGGGTTTGAGACTTTTAAGTAAAACTCATCTTGGAGTTTTCTATGTTGGACCATGAAGTAAGGCTGGCCTGGACTAAGATAGTGGTGGTAAATGTACCCTAGGAAGGTCTGGCTTAGACTTGGGCTCCTTGCTCCCATCAG
The DNA here is from genome assembly GCF_004785775.1 of Grammomys surdaster. Lineage (NCBI taxonomy): Eukaryota > Metazoa > Chordata > Mammalia > Rodentia > Muridae > Grammomys > Grammomys surdaster. The sequence continues at coordinate 5,646,354 of NW_021621113.1, read as the reverse complement.
TACCTCAAAACAAAGCCAAATGGGTGGCCAAGACACCACCCTCCCCCCCTGTCTGAGGCCCTTCCTCAACTGCTGGTCTCAGAAGTACTCAGAAGTGCCCACCAGTTCTGAAGATGCTGTGTAGCCTTTCTGTCATTATCTGGTAGCCTGGCATGAAGAGAAATGTGGCCTCTGGGCTGCAGTATCTCTGGGGACATTGATTGAAGTTAGGGGTTGGTCATGGACACCCTGAAGACCAAGGCTGCACATTTCCTCAACTCTAAGGACGTTTAAGCAGGCACCGACATTGACTCAAGGAACAGTGCCTTAAAAAGCAAAACAAAAACAAAACAAAAAACCCAAACAAAAACCCAAATAAAACCAAAACACAGCTGGGCTTGAGGGCTGGGACTGAGGCCCAGTTTCCCTCCTAACTGTCTAGGGAGCTGGGCAGGCTTGAGAGGTGCTCTTACACCTAGCTCAGGATTGAATTTTCAAGCATTTAAGTCAAGAATGTCTTTCTGGCCTGGTCTCCCACTGCAGCATGGAATCTGAGCAGTGAGGTATTTCACGGGAACTGAGTTTTGATTCTAGCTCTCTGCTCCCCACTCCTAGGCACAGATCTGTGTAAATACAAGGTGGGATCACCGAGTGCAAGTGCAGGTGAAGGAAGCAGCTAGAGCCTGCCCTTGGCCTTTCTGCCTTTAACTGAGTGGGTAGGGGCTGGCCAGAACTGCATGGAGAGTGGTGCCTGTGAGGGCAGGGGGTGTGAGCCCAGCATCTGATGACTGAGCCGACCACAGGGGAAGCATCTGCTGGGAACAGGTACTGCTCTGCAGGAGCACGAGATGAAATCTTACCTCAGGAACCAAGGATGAAATTCCTAAGAAGTCCGAGCCCCTTCTCTCCAGTTTGGAGGCTGAGCTTCCTGGGACAGAGCTTCTGAATTACAAGCTAAAGGCTTAGATTTATTGTCTGTGGGAAGGAGTTTCCAGAGTTGTGCCATTTGGTTACAGATGAAGGAGGACTGCCAAGAGAACGGAGGCTTACAAGATGGAAGATGCCAAAGTCTAAAGTGAGTGACGGGAGCCCTCTAGATGGCAAGGAGCCTCCCTAGAGAGCAGAGCACTGGAGCCTCTGTCCTGTCCAGAAGAAGTCCTGTCACGGAGGTATTTTAGATATTTCCATTACTACTGTCACGGAAACTTTACACACTGCTTTCTTCATAGAAAAGTGGGGGAGGCTGTTTTAAATACCAGACCCTCACCTATAAAAATAACCTACCCATTCACTGGGAGAGACATTCTATAGCTAAGAGAATAGAAGACGATCTCAAGGGGACACATTTTCCATCCACACGATCAGGAGCAGCTCCCAGTCTGTCCATGCAGCAAGAGTACAACTGCGCCCCGAGCACTGGCTACTCGTGTTCTTCCTTTTCAAACGAAACAGAAATTAAAGCCTGGCAGCTGCAGCCGGTCTGCAGCTCTTCCTGCCACCTCCTGCTGTACAGTGGGCGTGGGGTGCAGCTCACTCAGTATAACTGCAGTTTTTGGTTGATTGTGTTCTCGCCAGCATTCCATGGAGAGAGAAAGAGCAGAAGAGAAGGGGAGGGGTGCTGAGACACAGAGAGACACAGGAGAGAAGGGGCTCAGAGGGTTCTGGCTTCTGGCTCCTGTCGGAGGTAAAACGAAGCTCACAAGGAAGGAAGGTTCCACACTCCAGTTCTTAGAGGAAGTCAAGCTCTAGGGCCTGGTGCAAGGACACCAGGTCTCCATGGTTTGTGATCCTCCAGAAAGGCATGTTGTGCTGAAGAGAAGGAAGGCTAGTTAGTTAGCTCAGCTTCTGGGACTCACTTACACCCCTCCTCCACAGACATCCTGAGGCTCTTGGTAACCCTCTATCCTTGCCCACCTCACAGGACTGAAGGATCAGGTCACGTGTAATAACTGTACAACATAGGACACTATACTGACGTGAGGAATTTTTTAGGACGTTTCAATGCTATCTGTATTTTTATGAGATTCATGTTCCAGCTTTTAAGGTCTTTGGGATCAAATAAAAATGGTTCAGATAAAAAAATTAGCATTTCTGTATATTGTGGTAAATACTTGTGATCCCAGCACTTGGGAGGCTGAGGCAGGAGGATTATAAAATTGAGGCCAGGCTGAGCAACAGGAGATACTGGTACAACTGATAGGCTGGGAAAGAAGCTGATACTAAGGTAAGTCTCACTACTTTACAGATGGTCAATCTCCTGTCAGCCTTAGCTCCAGCAGGCTCAAATCCTACTCATGCCCTAGATATGGGCGGTGTAGATGGTACGCCATCAGATTTGTGCCAAGAATACCTCGTACAGTACTGGAAGGGACTGGAGTGCTGGAATCCATGTACTGTGAAGTGGAAACCGACTGGTTTCACCGACTCTGTTCCCTGTGCAGCACTGCCAGATCAGGGCATGAATGGAAGGATGACATGGACAGCTTGGCTGACCCCATGGGCAGGCCGCTTGGAATTAGTCCCCTCATCCTTGGGGCACATTCAGGCAAGGAACACTGTTTTGTTCTTCTTTCTCTCTTTCTCTCCCAACTTTTAAGAACAGAGCTAGAGCCTGGAAAGTCAGAATAGTTTGCCTTTCTGCAGTTAGTCTGGTCCCCTCAGATGAAGATGAGGCCCACATCAGGATTCATAAAGACTGGAACTTGCTGTGTAGCTTAGGGATGACTATGAGTTTCTGATCCCCTGCCTCCACTCCTGGGTACTGGAACCACAGATGTGTAGCATTATGTATAGTTTTATGTGGTGTTGGCGCCTGAACATTCCTATGCATGTAAGCAAGCATTATCCACTGTATCTGAGGCCTGGTTCTAAGATCTTTGAAAGGCAGGGAGGAAAGGACAGAGGAAATCTAACAAACTACAGGAAAACTCCATTTGGCAAACAATGATTTTTTTCTTTAAAGAAAAGTGAGGAAGGGTGATACCACAGATGCACAAAAATATTTTTCAGTTTTCCCATTTTCTCCCCATAGTCCTTGACAGCATTTCATGTATCCCATGAACTCACTATGTGAGGATGTCCTTTCCTTCTAATCCTCTTGCCTCTACTTCACAAGCTCTGTGATACAGGCATGCCCCATCCTTGTTTATATAGTGCTGAGGAGTAAACCTGGGGGGATAATGCACCCTACCAAGTAAGCTACACCCTCAGACTTCACTTCCTCCTTCCCTCATGGCCTGCCCAGCCCTCGTGTAGGGAGTGCCGACATCTGTCACTGAACCTGGCTCCCCTGTGCAGTGTTTCTAACTGCTGCATGCACAACCATATAACTGAACTTCTTCCTTCCCAGTTACCTGCTTGGCTGCAATTTCTTCATCTCGTCCATCTCCAATCACGACATATGTGACTTTTTTTCCAAACCTCGAAACAATTCTCTCAAAGCAGCTCTCCTTTCCTACAGAGGAAAAAAACAAAAACAAAAACAAAAACATTTCCTATTAAGACAGTCTTCTCTACCTTTTCTTTTTTTAAAGACAATTCTTGATTTTTTTTTAAGATTTATTTATTTTATGTGTATGAGTACACTGTTGCTGTCTTCAGACACACCAGAAGAGGGCATCAGATCCCATTACAGACGGTTGTGAGCCACCATGTGCTTGCTGGGAATTGAACTCAGGACCTCTGGTAGAGCAGTCAGTGTTCTTAACCACTGAGCTAGCTCTCCAGCCCTTCTCCACCTTTTCTAATATCAAAGATAAGGACTGCTGCTCCATTCATCCGCCTGTGCTTGGACCGGATAACTGACACCATGTGCCAACTCCTCAGTTAGGAGGAGGGGCGGGAGCCCAAAGAACGTGAGTGTGCCATTACCAAAACAACTCACTTTAATGTTCACACCAAGAGTAAGGTTCCCACAGCCTTAGTATGAAGGAGACAATGAGCCTAGGCTGAACGAGTGGTGAGCAAGCTCTTCTTGTGTGTCTCGTACTTTGTAGCGTTCAGAGCACCCATCTTTTTCATCTAACTCTTCTTCCTCATGTTACAGAGAATGGGCCATAGCAGGTTTAGTGTCGAGCCCCAGATCCCAAGCCAGCCAGCATCTAGATCTGGCTTGTGTCTCTACTCTAAACCCAGGCTGTAGCCTGCATCTACAGCAAGTGTTCTCTCTCTCTCTCTCTCTTTTTTTTTTCGAAACAGGGTTTCTCTGTGTAGCCCTGGCTGTCCTGGAACTCACTCTGTAGACCAGGCTGGCCTCGAACTCAGAAATCCACCTGCCTCTGCCTCCCAAGTGCTGGGATTAAAGGCGTGTGCCACCACCGCCCGGCTTGTTCTGTCTTTTTAAAGCTCTGTAACACTCTTCTATTAGTCAGTTTGTTCTTGGAGAATTTCATCTGTAATGTGTTCTGGTTACTCCCACCCTACCATCCTGACTTTCTGTGTCACAGGATTTTAACAGGGCCATCGATGTGACCAAGAGCTTAGAGCTATCCACTGGATGGCATTTGCAATTCAGATGCTGCACTTATCTGACCTCGGGAAATGAATGACTTAGTGATAATGATGATACCTTTTGGTGATGCTTGGGACCAAACCGGAGCCATGTTCTCACTAGGGAAGCATCCTGCTACTAGACTGACCACATTAAATCATTAATGAGTGATTTAATTTTTTTTTTTTTGAGGCAGTGTTTCTTTGTGTAGCCTTGGCTGTCCTGGAACTTACTCTGTAGACCAGGTTGGCCTTGAACTCAAAGATTCGATTGACCTCACAGAGATTGGCCTACTTCCGCCTCCTGACTATGTCTTTCTGAATCTGGCTTATATAATGACTTCCAGTTACAAATGTAGTATTTCATTTTTCTATGTGCCTAGTCCTGAATATTTATGTGCAATGTGTTAAAGAGTTCATTCTATAATTCCATGAATTATACTGAGCCTTTTTAATTAAGTCAGGATCCGCCTTAAAAAAATTAGTTCAGATTTCAGACATTTCCATAACACTAAGCCAAAGGACCATCTTGTGTTCAGAAATAAGGATGAAGAAATTCCCATTGTCCTGATATGTTCTGATCAAGGCCTCTGGTGTACCTCCTCCCCACGCTGTGGGGACAAGAAAGCTTCTCAGCTACAAGAGAAGGAGAGACACACACAAAGAGCCGGTTCTAGCAGCACTTCATTTTACACCCCTCAGGCATGAGCTCTGCTGCTTTGGAGGATGTGGCCAACAAAGTCTTTGCAGAATACCAACCAGTCCTCAGAGTTTCCTCTAGGAAAACACTTCTGATAACTGGTGTGGAGCAATTGCTTGTAACGAAGAACTTGGAAGGATCACTGTGGGTTGGAAGCAACCCAGAGACCTAGACTCAAAAAACCAAAACAAACCAAGGCTGCAAGCCCACCTCTGGCCTTTTCAGAGATGATCCTGAGTATTCAATGTCCAAGGTTGTTACCAAGTGACCAGGTAGAACGCAATTTCAGCTGGGCATGGTGGCACAGGCTTTAATCCTGGCTCTTAGGAAGCTAAGGATGATCAGAACTTTCAGGTAATCCTTGACTACACAGTATTTTTGAAGCCAACCTGGGCTACATGAGACCCTGTCTGAAAAAAAAAAAAAAAAAGAAAAAAA
>NW_021621113.1:5596474-5640649 GCF_004785775.1 Grammomys surdaster | reverse complement strand
TTTTTTTTTTTTTTTTTTTCTAGACAGGGTTTCTCTGTGTAGTCCCGGCTGTCCTGGAGCTCACTCTGTAGACCAGGCTGGCCTCAAACTCAGAAATCCGCCTGCCTCTGCCTCCCAAGTGCTGGGGAAAAGCCATAATTTTGAAACCACTTCAGAGAAACTGGAGAAAAGCCTCCTTGCTCCCATTTCACAGCTCTGTCAAGGAAAACTGAGGCTCTTCCTGTGGTCTGCACAACACACTGCAGCTTCCAACACTAGCTCTGGATGAGTTAGCTCCCTTTATTTTCAAAGAAAATAAAGCTATTCCTTTGTTTTGAATAGCTTGTGGTTGTTGGGCTAATCACTACAGAAAATACAGTTCTTTGGTGTGGGAGGGTCTTAGGAAAGGTTCCCTGCGTCAGAAAGCAGAAGCATAGGAGGCGAGCAGGCGAAGCACACTCCCTCAGTGCTCACAGCCCTTGTCAGTAGAATAGTTAACTTACGGGGGAGCAGGGCACAGTGAATGATAACACAATTCCCACTACTAAAGTTTTCTCTCAAAAAAATTTTTGGGGGTGGGGAGGTTTGAGACAGGGTTTCTCTGTGTAGCCCTGTCTGTCCTAGAGCTCTGCAGAACAGGCTGGCCTTGAACTCAGAAGTGCTGGGATTAAAGGCATGTATCACCACTGTCCAACAGTTTTCTCAATTCTTAACACTTCATGGTTGCTTTAAATATTTTCTTTTTTAATCTTATTTAAAAATTTTAAAAATTAAATTTATTCATTGTATGTATGTATGTATGTATGTATTATGTATGTATGTATGTTTGCCTACATATATGTATGTGTATCATGTATGTACTTACTGCTCTCCGAGGCCACAAGAGGGCATCAAATTTCTCAGAACAGGAGTTAGGAGTAAGCCAACATGTAGGTGATGGGAACTGAACTCAGGTCCCCTGTAAGAACAAGTACTCTTAACTGCTAAGACATCTCTCCACAAGGTTTCTATTTATCTTGTGTGTGAGTGGGTGAGGATGGACCATGGAGATCACAGGACGACCTGTAGAGTAGATTCTCTCCTTCCACCACGAGTGTCCTGGGGATTGAGCCCAGGCCATCAGACTTGGTGGTAGATACTAACTGAGCCAGCTAGCTGGTCTCAATTACAGACTTTAGGGTAAAAAATAATGATGCTGATGCTGTAGGAAAGAGGAACATATTTTCCTAACTTACTAGTTCTTATATCATAAGCAAACAGTGTAACTGCTAAGCCTCAACCACCTCATCAGAAGACTGCTTGATGGGAAACGTGTTTGTACTCGGTAGCAGAAGAAATGACAATAACACAAGCCCCAGTGAAAGATTCCCTGAGAGGTCATGGGAGAGTAGCACCATACCGATTTTGGTAGCACTATAGATGTTTTCAATAGGAAATATTTCTCCGAGTCCATACAGAAGAACCTTGGCCAGGGCTGGAACTAACTGGGTGGTAGTAATCAGAACATTCACACAATTCTTTCTAAAGGGAAATAAGAAGGAAAAAGGTGAAACTGAAGCAACCCAGGAGGACGAATTCAAACACATTACCTCTTCAGGATCTCACTTAAAAGGAAGTCTCAATGAGCAGGACGCTACTGTTAAATGCCAATAGTAATTCTTTTCTTTTTCTTTTTTTTTCTTTTTTTTTTGGTTTTTCCGAGACAGGGTTTCTCTGTGTAGCCCTGGCTGTCCTGGAACTCACTGTGTAGACCAGGCTGGCCTCGAACTCAGAAATCCACCTGCCTCTGCCTCCCAAGTGCTGGGATTAAAGGCGTGCGCCACCACCGCCCGGCAGTAATTCTTTTCTTTTTTTCCTCTCCTTTTCTTTTTCTTTCCCTTCCCTCCCTTCCTAGGGAGGGTTTCTCTGTGTAGCCCTGGCTGTCCTGGAACTCATTCTGTAGACCAGGCTGGCCTCGAACTCAGAGAACCTCCTGCCTCAGCTTCTCTAGTATTGGGATTAAAGCCGTGCTCTACCATATCCAGCTCAATCACTCCTCTTATTCAGATTTTATTTTCTATATTAACGGGCAGGAGTGCCAGTGAGATGGCTTATATACACACATGTCAATGTTAGGGACTGAACCTGGGTCCTCTGTAAGAGCAGTGAGTGCTCTCAGCTACTGAGCCATCTCTCTACCTTGGCCAGTTTCTCACTGCAGTCTATTGGCTACCGTTCCTGTCTTCTTGTTATGGATCTCACATTTAGAAGCAGGCAGGCAGCAGCAGCAGCAGGGAGCTGTCACCTGCTGTCTTATTTAATGGGATGCCGCTCTCTGTTCTTCACACAACCACCATTCCGGTTCCCGAAGACACAGTAAGTCCCCAGGTCCTTAACCTCCATGGATTTCTATCTTCAGTGTGAGTTTTTGCTCCCAAGTTGTAGACATGAGGGAGGGAGGGAGGGAGGGAGGGAGAGAGGGAGGGAGCAACAGGGTACTGGAATTGCTATAGCTGGATTTTCCAGTCTAGGCTTCAAGGCAAAAAACAAACAAACAAACAAACAAACAAACAAAAAACCCCTTAATCATCTTAATTTTTAAACATTACACTTATTTATTATGCATGCTGAATTTACGTTATCAAGCTTGGCAGCAAGCATCGCTAAGCCCTTTCTGGCTCCCTTAGTCTTCTTAAGGCATTCATTGTTTATCCTCGCTTTTTTTTTTGAGACAGTCTCAGACTGCCCTCAAACTCACTAGCTAGCTGAGGACAGCCTTACACTAACTGCTGATCCTACCCTCTCTCTGACTTGGGATTACAGGGGTGCACCACTATGCCTGGCTCTAGACCCCTTTTCATTTAAATCCTGCTCTTTCTTTCTTTTATTTTTTTCTTTCTTTCTTTTTTGAGACAAGTTTCTCTGTGTAGTCCTGGTTGTCCTGGAACCCACTCTGTAGACTGGGCTGGCCTCGAACTCAGAAATCTGCCTGCCTCTGCCTCCACTGAGGCTCATTCTTTTAATCTCTGTTCCTAATCCCCATTTTAGGGGATGGCCTAGCTTGTTCTAGGATTGGAAAACACCGTGAGAAGATGAGATATAAAGACTATTTCCATACCGAGACTGGATGAGAAGCAAGGACTTCAGTGCCGTTCCTAACCAGGAGTCCGTCAGCACCTCGATCTCTGCTCTGAGTCTCTGCAGTGCTTCCTTCCTCTGGGGGCTGAGGAGGCCTTTCAGAAAAGCAGACGCACTTGTTATCTGACAACATCAACTTGCTATGATGGTCAATTTGATCATTAGCTTGATGGGATTTAGGATCACCACATGGAAACAAACCTCTGGTCATATCTGTGGGGGATCATCAAAATTAGATTACAGAGGTGAGAAGACCACCCTAAATGTAGGTGGCATCATTCAATGGGCTGGGGTCCTGCACTAAATAAAAAGGAGAAAGCAAACTGAGCACCAGTACTCTTCCATCTTTGTTTACCAACCATGGACTCAATGTGGCCGGTGCCTCCTGCATCTTTTTTTTTTTCTTCAACATGTATGTATGTATGTATGTATGTATGTATGTATGTATGTATGTATGTAATATATATGAGTATATTATAGCTATCTTCAGACACACCAGAAAAGGGCATCAGATTCCATTACAGATGGATGTGAGCCACATTGCAGTTGCTGGGAATTGAACTCAGGACCTCTGGAAGAACAATCATTGCTCTTAACTGCTGAGCCATCTCTCCAGTCCCTGCTACTGTATCTTGACTACAGTAGTTGACTGTGAACCAAAATAAGCTTTTCCTTCCTTAAGCTGCTTTTGTCAGGTACTGTGCTGGAGACAAGTAATCAATATACTTGGGAGATGAAGAAGCACAAGCCCGAGTGCACGCATTCCCATGTTTAAGAAAACTTTGAGAACGGTGTTACTCAGATGTGTCACCTCCACAAAATGTCTGCTTTCCTATGGGCACTCCATAACAGAGGCAGCTGATGGAAACATCGTAATTAGGTTCTGTACAAGCTCCATCTTTATTACTAATGGGCTTTATCTACAGATAGAGGGAACACACTTGAATAGCTCTACTCTACAACAAAATACTAAGAACCATGCAGGGACAATGACTGTTAGAACCGTTCTTATCTCTAAAGACAAAGAACAAAGGGAGGATGCTTAGAATTCTATAGACATTGGGAATGCCCAGGGTTGGGGAACCTTTCCCAGCTGCCATTTCCCAGTGACAACGCTGTACCTCTGCCTACATGGGAATGTTTTAGCCATGATTCCAGAATAAAGGACAACTCCTGTCCTATATTCACCTCTGAAGCAACTACAGCAAGAGCAGACTCACACGCTGCTCTAGGAGTCGGATTCTGCATAAAACATAACAGGTCTCACATGGGAGTCCATTGTTAGATACTCTGAGTTAGTATATTCAAAGAGCAAGTGTGACTCAGAATTTTCTGTAGCAAAGGTTAAATAAGTCCTATATTCTACCCACACTACAAAAACATACAAGGAAGTATTTCTTTTTTCTTTTTTTTTGTTTTTGTTTTTTGTTTTTTGAAGCAGTCTTAGTATGAAACCTTGGCTAGCTTAGAACTTACTATGTATACCAGGCTGGCTTGAACTCGGAGATTCACCTGCCTAAGTTCCCCTAGTGCTGACATTACAGGTGTGCCACATGTTTGGCTGGTATTACTTTTTATGTGTTCTCCCAAGTAGGCTAAGGAGACTCACAGTATGGTGTATCATTTTGTCCAAGAAACTAGATTCAGTTAGCACATAGGAAAGATCAGGGACCTAGGCTTAGGGGAGGGAGGATCCGAAAAAAGAAATTAGATTCCTGAGATCTGGAAGCTCATGATTTTTATCTGGTATTAACAGGATTGTCACAGGAATAACCCAACTGAAGGTTAAAGCCCTGTCTGTGCTTTTGTTTGTTTGTTTGTTTTTCGAGACAGGGTTTTTCTGTGTAGCTCTGGCTGTCCTGGAACTCACTCTGTAGACCAGGCTGGCCTCGAACTCAGAAATCCACCTGCCTCTGCCTCCTAAGTGCTGGGATTAAAGGCGTGCGCCACCGCTGCCCAGCACTGTCTGTGCTTTAAAGCCACACTGTGCACAACATCATTCGTGATATGAAAGGGCACTGTCTATACAAGCCCCAGGCTTCATGCAGCACTGTGTATGCAGTTGGATGGCTCACAGTTTTAAATATTGTCCTATAAGAGCACATCACTAGTAAAGGAACTGTAAGACTGGGAAGGCCACACGATTAATAATAATGTGGCCATCTTATTAACTCTCTATGTGACTGTGTATGCTGTTCCTGCTCGCATGATGGATGTTAATTTCTCAACTGCCAAATGAGGTATTTAAAGAAGATGTTTGTCTCTCCCATTTTAAACAGTCCATGACTAAATTAGTTTTGAATAACAAAATTTTAGGCACACTAACACCTACAATACTTCTGGGCAGATTCTCTCACACGGACACTGTCACTACACTCCTAGCCTTATCTCCCAGGCAATGTAGCATCTGGGTCTATTTGACTCGCCATGACGCATATGGACACTGCTCTTCAAAATAAGGCAGTCTATTAACTAGTACCAACAGTGGTTGTGACTCAATAATAATAATGGCACTACACCATGTGATGTACTGAGGTTGGTATTAGGTGGCATGTTTCGAACCCCAGTACTTGGGAGCAAGTTCAAGGATGGTTCTGGGCTATCTAACAAGACCGTCTCAACAACAAACCAACCAACCAAGTAACCATAACCCCAAAAGCTAACATGTTAAATTTTGTTCTCAGGGGAAGGTACTGCTGATTGAGGTGGGCCTAGCTGGAAGCAGTAGGCAGTGTGCTTTAATGTGACATTAGGAATCAAGCTGCTCTTTCATCCTCCTCCCTCTTTCTCTTCCTGGGCAATGAGGTGACCAGCCTCTTTTTGCTATGACGTTTTGGTTTGCCACAAGCCCAAGAAAACAGGGCCAATGATCACATGCTAAATAAGTCTTTCCTCCTGTTGAACTGATGTTATCACAGAGATAAAGTTGACTAATACAGTACATTTTCTTTAAAATGGTACTTGTCTAAAGGAAATACCACAGTTGTCCAAAGTGATATTAAGAACTGGCAATGCAGAGCGAGCGTCTACTGAAATCACCATTCTAATGGCATCAATGGTGCAGAGCCTCAACTATTATCTCCTTTTTAAAAAAATTTTTAAATTTATTTTTGTTTTATGTGTATGTATTGTTTCCATGTATGTATGTATGTATGTATGTATGTATGTATGTAGTATGCATGTCTGACGCTCATAGAGATCAGAAGGCATCAGATACATTCAAACTGGAGTGACAGATGGTTGAGAGCTACTTGTAGATGCTAAAGACTTGGTCTGCGTCCTCTGCCAGCACAGCCAGCACTTTAACTGCAGAGCCACTTCCTCACCCTGCACGCTCCGTTCTAACTGCCATCAACGGTGCAGAGCCTCTCCCTGTGTCTTCCATCCTAATGACTGTGGTTGTGCAAATTCTCCAACAGGTTTCAATTAGATCTCTCTCTCTCTTTTTAATTAACATGGCATAAATTGCTAGAAAGCTGCAAGGCAGATCTAGGGCACTCTGGGAAGGAATGCAGGAAAGCACCAAGGATCAGGTTCAGAATGGCTGGCCACACTTACCACCCACGTTGCTTTTATGCTTATCGTAGATTTCCCTCACTTTTCGGTAGCGAAAGGCCAGTTTCCTCATCCAGTCCACACCTCCCTGAACACCCACAGATGAACTGTGGCTTCCACTGCCTCCTGAACCACTGAAACCATCTGTCGAGAAACTATAGTTGCTGCAAAGAAAGAAGATAATGAAAATTAAACCCCATGCTCACAGGCCTTGAGTGTAAATGTGACCTGAGATTCTGTGGCTTGTTCTTGGTATCAAATAATCAGAGCTAATGCTTTAACAATCTTCTCACTAGGACTGGTTATTTTTTCTTTTTCTTTTCTTTCTTTTCCTTTTATTTTTAATTAATTAACTTTTTTTTTTTTAAGAAAAAGTTTCATGTAGGCCAGGCTAATTTCAACTTCACTATGTAGCTGAGGTTGGACTTGTACCTCTAATCCACTTGTCTTCACCTCTAAGTGCTGGAACAAGTGTGCACCATTATGTATGTCCAGCCTCCGTTTACCTTTCCAGGATGAATTGATAGTGGCTACTGAGAGGAAAAGGGGAAATAACCTAAGCACTAGTGGCCCACAGAGGCGCACTTGGGATGACAGAATAATATACAATGACAAATAAAGCAGACTACCCAATTAATATAGCTATGTAAATATGATCACGGCTGTAGAAAAAGGAGAAATAGAGCTGGCCATGGTGGCCGCACACACCCCTAAAATTCCAGCATTTGGGAAACTGAAGCTAGAGGATCATAGTGTAAGGTCAAATGGGCTCCATAACAAGTTCCAGGACAGCCTGGGATAGAAGTTTTTTCAAAACAATTGAACATGTCAAAATAGGGTTCAATACACTAAGTGTAAGATTCTATACTAAATAAAGTGGCCAAGAAGCTGGGTGGTGGCGGCACACGCCTTTAATCCCATCATTCAGGAGGCAGAGGCAGCTGGATCTTTTGAGTTTGAGGCAAGCTGGTCTACAGAGAGAGTTCCAGGACTGAGGATTGAGTTTCAGGAAGTTATCCAGAGAAACTCTGTCTCAGAAACGAAACAAAACAAAACAACCCAAACAAACCGACCACCCAACAAGTAAGAAAAGCTGCCAAGACATAAAATAGGAAACCTAGTCAGTCACATATATAAGAGAAAACAAAGAAACAAATATATAAGCCAATAAATAGGCCATCAGATGCTTGACAGGAGGCATTTCTAACGAGGCAGAGACAGTCTTAGTCATGAACAGCACAACACACATGAAGTGGCTGCTGCACTCAGGGAAGGGTCCCTTCTTGGTTCTAATGTGGACAGTGTGTTCAGCTCTGTTACACATTTAATAAATTATACATGTTTTTAGTCCCAGAACTCAGCTGAATTTGAGGTCAGCCTGGTCTACACAATGAATTCCTGGACAATCGGGGCTACATAAAGGAACCCTGTCTCAAAAAACAAACAAACAAACCTCAAAACCCAAAATAACAAAAATTGATAGGTGAAATACTTAATTCCAGGAAGTAACAGGGAGGGACATTTATCTCAATATGAAAAGACAGGACAGTCTTTCCCCCTAAAGTCTTGAAATGTTTGGGCACTTAAAAAAAATTATTGACTGACTGGATTGACTGACTGATGGTATATGAGTGCTCTATCTGCATGTACATGCCAGAAGAAGGCATCAGTGCTCACTCTAGATGGTTATAAGCATCATGTGGCTGCTGGGAACGGAACTCGGGTTCTCTGGAATAGCAGCCAGAGCTCTTAACCGCTGAGCCATCTCTCCAGCACCTATGTATGATACTTTTTAGTCAAGGCCACTGGACAAAGGCCATTGAAATGTCTCTGAGTAAATGTGCTTTGCCACACAAGACTGGTGACCTGAATTTAATTCCAGGATACAAAGTAAAGGTAGAGGGAAAGAACTGACTCCACAAACTTGTTCTCTGACCTCCATGCATATACATATGCACAAGTGTACACACACGCACCCCTTTATTTTTTAAAAAGATCAAAGGGCCAGAAGAAACAGTAGCCAACAGAGGAATGAGGAGACTGAGCTGATAATGAGGCTGCCCTGGTGTAGTCTTCACTGAAATACAACAGTCAAGACAACAGTTCATAGGGCTATTCCTGACACCATCAATCCTTCACTGGGCAAAATTACTGCTGCTTATGTGCAGCTAGAACTACCCACTTGGCAGCATGCTTTCTCCCAGCAGAAGTCTATATATAGAGAAGCCAGTAGCAGAATCATCCTTTACTCCAAGATGCTGCTTCATCATCCAGTGCTGTTATCCTGTAATTCTTGAGGTCTTGGTCAAATGCTACACAACTGAGGCCTCTCTAATTGCCCCACCTGCTCCTTTACAGAGCAGTACCACATCACTTCCTCCTCTGCTTCTTATCAGTTTTCTACGGCTGCCTCACTGTACTCTATGTTACAGCTAGTCACATTGGTTTCTGGCTCTTCTAACAGTAGACCGTGAGCACTATGATCTTTCTCTTCCTCTGAATGCAGTGTTCTGCACATCCTGGGTGTACTGACATTCAAGGATCACTGTGTTCACCACACCTCAAATCCTGGCCATTGTCATCAGAAGCCACATCTTCCACATGCACCTGGTCACACTCCTGTTAAAAGACAAAATGCACATGTTCATTCCAAGGAACAGAGGTGCTGTCACTACCATGACATTGTATAAAAAGACCTACCTGTTCTGGAACTTGTTCTGGGTACCAGGTCTTGAGCTCAGAGATCTGTCTGCCCTGCCTCTCAAGTGTTGGGATAAAAGGTATGTGTCACCACAGCCCAACTTGTTTACAATTAATTTTTGACTTGTTTACAATTAATTTTTGTAGATGAAACGATGATGATGTATGTATGATATCAAAATTAGGAATAGGGGCTGGAGAGATGACTCAGCAGTTAAGAGCACTGACTACTTTTCTAGAGGTCCCGAGTCCAATTCCCAGCACCCACATGGTGTGTTATAACCATCTGTAATGAGATCTGATGCCCTCTTCTGGCACGCAGACATGCATGCAGATAGAGCATCTTAAGTACACAAATCTTAATTTAAAAAACAAACCAAGACAAACAACAACAACAAAACCCAATCAGAACAGCTGGAGGAGAAGTGCATACCTAAGTTATAAGCACCGCACAGGTCATCTATATGCAATGCTTACATCTGGATCATTTTCCCAGGACCATAGTACCGGTGAGCGGGAGAGAGAGGAGCCGAGACCTTCTATCAAGCCCAGATGTACCAACTGCCTAACTGGCTGCTGTCTTCCCTGACACCACTAGGACATCTGCACCAGAATCCTCTGGGGAAGGTTTTTAAAATTCATATTCTTTGGTTCATGTCAGACCGACTTGAACTTCTGGAATGAAGTCCTAGCTAGACTCTTCAATTTTAAGACACTCCTCAGGGGATTCTTATGCCTCTTAAAGTTGAGAACTACTGACGGGGGGTGGGGAGGGGCAGGAACACATTCAGGTCAAATTTGTCCAAAACTTTCAGTCCTGATTTCGGACTATGTCTAGAAAATCATTACAAATACTATTTGGGAATAATTATTGACACACAGTAGGTTCTCAACTAATGTTTACTGAATAAAAACTATGCTGTTTCACTTTGTCAACAGGTGCAGTTGAGGGAAGGTTAAAGCACTGTAGATTTGGAGTTTAGCATAGTCATCTGGTTTGCTGGGGAACTGTCTGTATATACAGACAACTTTGTGTTTGTAAATGTTCTTTTACTTTAAACTTGCTGCTTTTAAACTTGCTGCTTTTAAAAAAGTATCTCGGCCGGGCAGTGGTGGCGCACGCCTTTAATCCCAGCACTTGGGAGGCAGAGGCAGGCGGATTTCTGAGTTCGAGGCCAGCCTGGTCTACAGAGTGAGTTCCAGGACAGCCAGGGCTATACAGAGAAACCCTGTCTCGAAAAACCAAAAAAAAAAAAAAAAAAAAAAAAAAAAAAAAAAAAAAAAAAAAAAAGTATCTCTGCAGCACACAGTGCAGAGTGTAAAGCCATGAAGTGGTACCACCTGTCCCCTCTCAGCCTCTGCCCTCTTTCCCAACAATGCTCTCCTCTGATCAGAATGACCTGTTACTAGTTTCTGGAACAGGATGCCTGCTCAAGGCCAGGTTGGGAACATGTTGCTCGCAACCCAAGACTCCCATTATGAATTTCTCACAGAGGGAAACTAAACAGCAACACCAGAGTTCTTAACCACATACTCTCAGTGTGTTCTATTTTCATGGAAGAGCTGAGTACA
Organism: Grammomys surdaster; assembly: GCF_004785775.1. NCBI lineage: Eukaryota > Metazoa > Chordata > Mammalia > Rodentia > Muridae > Grammomys > Grammomys surdaster. The sequence goes on along the minus strand of NW_021621113.1, from coordinate 5,629,726 downwards.
CAAAGCTTCACTTATACATGGATAATACACATGTACAGAAATACAATGAGAGCCAGGTATGCTATTGTGTGCTGTAATGTCAGCATGTGGGTAGCTGAGGCAGAAGGATTTTGAGTTTAAAGCCATCCTGGGTTATGCAGACTAAGGCCTCGTCTCAAAAACTTCCAGACCTCCAATACAAAAACAAACAAACAAAATCCAAAACAGAACAAAAAATACTTCAAAGTTTCTACAAAAAAAATACAGAAGAATATCTTTGCCATTTGAAGACAGGCAAATAAACTTTAAACAATTAGTAGGAAAAATTTTAATATAGAAGAAAAATATAATAGTTCATATAGATTCAGGGTTATCTGTGTTATATAAGACCATTGATAAATTACAATGAAAAGAAAAAATAGTCAATGAAAGTGGACAAAACCCATCTGAGAGCAGTAAGATTAGTCATCTATTAATTAGAGACCACAAAGGTAAACTAACTCCCCCCCTTAAGATATATCTATATAAAGTAAATTAAAGAACAGTCAAAATATAATCAAGGCATAGGGACTGAAAGACAGTGCAGTGATCAAGTGTACTGGCTGCTCTTCCAGAGGAGTTGGTTTCCCAGCACCACAGGGTATTTGTAATTCAAGTACCAAAGGGATGTAATGTCCTCTTTTGGCCCTCCACGGGCATTACACCCATGTGAGCTTGGAAAAAAATGAACAGAAAACACCCACACACATTTAAAAGAAAAACAATGCAGCAGCAGCAACAGGACACAACGGCACACACCACTGACACTGATCCCAGAACTGAGGAGGCAGAGGCAGGTGGATCCGAGTTCAAGGCCAGCCTGTTCTACATAGTTTGAGGCCAGCTACTGCTACACAGTGAGACTGTCTCAAACAAAACAAACAAAAACAATTAACACTAAAAATAATGAAACCCTTTATATGTTATTTAATGCTAACATATTGAATTACTGACTTTTATAATATTAGTGTTCTTGTACTTTACTTCCAAATAAACTAACCAAAACAAAAATCAATTTTTATTTTTTGGAAATAGGTCTTCCTACCTTAGCCTCCTAATTGCTGGGATTATAGATGTGTCTCCACACCTGACTCAGAGGGGCCACTCTAAGAAACCCATACACTTTTTTTTCTTAGTGTCACTCTTTCTATCAAGTCCAAGCTGGGCTAGCTCAGCTGGCACAGCAGTTGCCTAACATGCAGCAATGGTCTTGACTCCCCAGCTCTGTATAACCCCTGGCATGGCGGCACACTGCTAACTCCAGCACTCAGGGGGTAGAGGCAAGAGAATCACAAGTTCAAGGTCGAATTTAGCTGCATAGTGAGTCCGAGACCCTTCTGGGCTACACGAGACCCTGTCTCAAAACAAAAGGAAACAAACATCCCACCTCCAACTCTGCTAAAGAACAAAACAAAATCAACTAAGTCTAAATTAGAACTCCCCAAGATCTGGAAATTCAACTGTGACACTGTTCTTCCTGGAGACAGAAGCCTGTGGTGATCCTGTTAACAGAACCCTTCTCCCTTCACCCCTGTTTTACCTAATCTCTTATTAGGCACTAACAAACATCTCACAGAATAAAACACCTCACAGAGCAGAAAAACAATTGAAACCACTTACCTCTAAGTCATTGAAAAAGAGATGTGTATCAGCTACTTCAAAAATCATTTCTTCCATTGTTAAACCTGAGCCAATTACTACTGTTGGGTCCTGGAATAAAAAAAAAGTGAGCATAGTACTTGGATCACAGCACTGGTTATAACGTTCAGAGGTTTTAAAACTACTTTGAGCCTAGTCCAACACAACAGGACTTCAAATCTTACTGAGGCAATTTCACTCACATTTATAAGAACCTGGGCTTACAAAATACAGAGGTTATGGGTAGTTATTAATAAAAATGTCAAAGCCAAGGAGTGGCACATGCCTTTAATCCCAGCACTCAGGACACAAAGGCAGGTAGATCTGAGTTTTGAGGCGAGCCTGGTCTACACAGCCAGTACTACACAGAGAAATCCTGTCTTGAAAAACAAAACAAACAAAAAAAATCCTTGCTAATGTAATATGCACAGTCCCTTTCCTTCTAATGTGATACAGGGAATACCAAACACCCAACAGTCCAACCCGCCAGGAAGTAAAGAAGGCCAGAGTCAAAGTATGTATAGGGCAACCAATGCAAGCTGCTTTAAAAGGAAGCATCAGTCTTCACTTAGAACAGAAGCATTTAGCTCTCTTAGGAATGTAGTTTTGGAGTTTCTGTCAGCTGCTCAGTTGTGTAAAAGCACTCACAGAAGACTTTCCTGGCAATCCTAGAAAACCATGAGTAGCAAGACAGCAAACAGTTATTTTTATAATTTATTTCTAGAAATAAATGATCCTGGAGATAATCTATGGCAAAACACAGTTCTGCAGTCGGGAGGCTGAGGCAGGAGTTCAAGAACAGCCAAGGCTATACACTGAGATCCTGTTTCAAGATTAAAAAAAAAAAATACACAGAACTAATTAACAATTCATTCTTCTGCTAAAAGTATGTTTACACTAAAGAGTAAACACATTGAATTTTGTCTGGCACAGTTGTTTTTTTTAAAAAAAAGCACATTTATTTTAAATTAGATCTAAGGGCAGTGGCTCACACCTGTAATCCTATCACTTGGGAGGCTTAGAGGCAGGAAAATAATTGAGATTTAGAGGCCAGCCTGTACTACAGAATGAGAACAAAATACAACATAACAAAAGTCATGTTATGATCTATTTTAGAAATATTATCTATAAGATTCATTTACTTATTCCCTAACTCATTTTTGGCTAAATGAAATTCTTAGAAATATCTTTAGTAATTTAAGGCTTAACAAGTTAGTTTTTAGAATATATTATCCTGAGATTTCATTCAATTTTGACTATTATTTCTACACTTTAATGCTTATGAAGTACATTAAAAAGTACACTTTTTTATTTGGTGTGTGCGCGTACGCACACACATTCCCATGTGGTCAAAGGACAACTTGTGAGTAGTTAGTTCATCATAGCAACTGTGGGTACTGAGGACTGAACTCAGGTCATTAGTCTTGGCAACAAGCATTCTATCTGGTGAGTCATCTTGTCATCAACCTTGAATAACTTCAGAGTCAGGACTGCTCCTAGATCAGGCGTCTAGCTTTACCATCAAAGCTACCTAGATAAGTAGCCTGCTGGACACAAGCCATGTAGTCAAGTTTTATACATGAGAGGTTCCAAGCCGACAGGGGAGGACTAGGCACACAGCTCAATGGTACAGCACTTGCCTAGCATTTGTGAGTCCTGGGTTTAATCCCAATACTTTTTTTGTTTTGTTTCGAATGTGTATGTATATGGGTGTCTTGTCTGCATGTTATGCCTTTGTATCACATGCATACAATGTCAGCAGAGGCCACAAAAGAGTGCTGGATCCTCTGGAATTGGAGTTATAGATGGTTGTCAGCTGCATGTGGGCACTGGGAACCAAACCAAAGTTCTTTGTAAGAACCATAAGTGTTTTAATTATACACCATCTCTTGGACCCTAATCCCTAATATTGTCACTATATATATATGTAAAAAGTCAACAGGGCAAGAGAGGCAGGAGAAAAAAATGGATTTTCAGGGAAGGGGCAGTTACGATAGAAGAGGCTCCAGTTACCTTTCCATACTTCTGAGCATAGGATCCAGTAAGAAGGGAATGAAATATGATGATGGTTTCATCCAAGTCCCAGAGAAATACCCGCTGGGGGGGGGGGGGGAAAAAAAAAATGAGTTATCTGTCAATCATAGTGGAATGAAAAAAAAAAAAAAAACCAAAAAAAAAAAAAAGAAAAATTAAACTAAAAAAAAATCTACAAATATGTGGAAATGTAATAACACAATTGTAGAGAATCAATGAATTATAAGTAAAATCAGAAAATATTTGAGTTGAATGAAAACAAATACAACATATTACAGCTTATGAGACACAGTGAGAGCAATGCTGACTCTAACTATAAATATGTACATTAAAAAAAGAATGGCAGGAGGAGGGAGGGGCACATAGGCATGACTTTATTCTATAGAGCTGTTAGGAAGCAGAGGCAGAGAATCTCTGTGAATCTGAAGCCATATAAGTTAAGAGAATTCCAGGCCAGATAGGGCTATCCAGTAAGACCCTGTCTCAACAAAAAAGGGGGGAAAAAAGAAAAGCAAGAAAGAAAGCCAGAAAGCAAGCAAGCAAACAAGCAAGCAGCAGGCACAGGTGCATGCCTGCAATCCCCTAACTGGGGAAAGAGACAGGGATCACTAACTGTTGGAGGAAGCCTAAGCTGCACAGAAAGAGCCCATAATAAGAGAAGAGGGGGAAAAAGAAGCCTCAAACCTCAGGAAAGAGCTTACATCTATAGGCCTAAGGCTCTGGGTTCAATCCTCAGTCCAAGAAAAAGAAAAATCTCAAATCATAGCCATACTATACATCCAAGGACTATTTAGATACAGCAGGCAAACTAAAGCTAAAGCTAGGGAAAGGGAAGAGGTGAATAAGAGATAAAGTAGAAGAAAAGAACCAAAAGAACAGAATAGAGAAAAGACAATGAAAGCAACAGTGGATTCTTTGAAAATTTCAACAGAACTGACGTTTACCAAGAAAGACAGAGACTCAAATGACTAAGACTTTGAATTTAGGTGGGGACAGAGCTGGCAACCTCGCAGGTGTAAATGGCCCCTGACAGGGACTTATCAACAGTTGTATGCCAACAAAATGGATAACCAGGTGGAAAAGTCTAATCTTAAGAAACACATAACACAAACTAAACTGGCTAGAGAAAAGGCAGAAAATGTGGTAAAGCCTGTCACCAGTAAGGAGATGGATCTAGTCATTTAAAATGTCCCTAAAGGAAAAGCCTGAGATCCAGTTACGTCACTGGAGAATTAGAGCAGACATTTAAGAATTAACATAACTTTTCCTAACTGTCTCCAAAAGCATACTAAAAAGGAACTCTTTCTCACTTATGTAGTAAAGCCAGAATCTCCAAGAGCAGATCATGAAGCAGACAGGACTAGAGTGGGCACAGAAGATGACAGCCCTCATGAAAAACAGTGCACAAGTCTCAACCAAGTCAAAGTCCCTAACATAGAAAAATAGTGTATATCATAACTGAGTGGGATCAGTGCTTGGAATTTAAGAATGGTTCTCTCCATATATAAAATTAATCAGTGGTTATATAATATTTAATAATTAATTTTAAGAGAGGGAAAACACATAATTATCTCAACAGATAAAGAAAATGCATCTGACAAAAGTCCAATACCCTTTCACTTTGTGTGTGTGTGTGCGTGTGTGTGTGTGTGTCTGTTAGGAGTAGAAGATAATGTGTTCAATACATTACTTAAAAAAATTTATGTTAAAACAAATTTATGTTTTAATGTAATGAGTGATCTGAAAAAAAAATTAAAAATCAATCCCACTAAAGTAATGCTCAGGAGGCTGGAGAGATGGCTCAGCTGTTAAGAGCTTTGGTTGATTTTCCAAAGGTCCCGAGTTTAATTCCCAGCACCAGCGTATCAACTCACAGCCATCTGTCTCTGTCGTCTCAAGGGGATCTCATACTTTCTTCTGATGTGCAAACACATGCAGACAAAATATTCATATACATAAATAAATGAATCTTTAACAAAATAATACTCAGGAGTAAATTTAACCAATGACACAAAAGATTTGCACAATATACTGAAAACTTTAACATACTGCTGAAAAACAGAAAAACATAAATGTAAATATGCACAGACTGGAAGACAATGCAGCTAAAATGGCATGGCCAAAGCACTTTGAACCACACCCAAATCTCCACGGTGTTTTTATTTAACATTTTTTCTTTAGACTTATTTTTATCTTACATGTGTGGCTGTTTTGCTCGAGTGTATGTCTGTGCACCATGTGCATGCTTGGTGTTCTTAGAAATCAGAAGATAGTGTTGAATCTTATAGGACTAGAGTGATGGACGGTTGTGAGCTGCCAAGTGGATGCTGGAACCAAAACTTGGTTCTCTGCAAGAGCAACAAGTACCCTTAACCCGCCTCTCCTGTTCTGCTAGAGTGCCTGTTAAGCTTGTGTTAAAACACAGTGTTTACAGGAAACTGAATTTAATTACTACCAATTTAAAATAAACTGGTTAAAAAGAAGAAGAAAAAAAAACTGTTAAAAAAATTCATAGAGAATCTGAAGAGATCTCCATATAGCCATAACAACCTCAAGAGAGGACAAAGTTGGAGGAGTCATGCAATTTAACTTAGGACTCAATGTCATGGAAAGATGTTCAATACCACTGTCATTAGGAAAAGGCAGTGAAGAACTACAGTGGGATGTCACTTTACATACAACAGAGTAGCTTTCAGTTTTAAAAGGGGCAGGCCCAGGCATAGCTCTGTGAGCTCCAGGCCTGCCTAATTTACAGAGCAAGCTCCAGCAGCAAGAGGTATGTAGAGGGCCTGTCTCACCACCACCACCACCACCACTTAAAACACAATTTAAAAAGGGGAGGGGAGAAATAAGTGTCAATGAGAATGTGGTCAATGGTGACAATGTGAGAGTGTGAAAGTGCAGAAGTCTGGTGGCTCCTCATAAAGCTGAACACACAATAAGATCCAGCAATCTCATTATTTACAATGGCCTAGAAGTGAAAGTGTCCTTCAACAGACACAAAATAAGCAAGACGCAGGACGAATGTACATACAGAGTAGAATATCACTCAGCCATTGAAAGAAATGAAATTATGATCAATGCTGCAACACAGATAAATCTCAAAAGCATCAGACTGACTGAAATGAGCCTGATAAGAGTACAAATACTGTATGCTCACACTCAGATATATCCAGACCAGGCAAGTTCACAGGAGCAGAAAGCAGAACCACAGTTGTCATACTGTTTAATAGGTAGACAGTCTGTTTAGGATCAAGACAAGGTTGTGAACACAGGGCAGAGCGGCTCACAGCTGTTGTCTCAGCACTGAGGAGTATGAGGCAGAACTGCCCAGGAGGTCAAGGCAAGAGTGGGATGGTCTCAAACAAAGAAAACCACACACAAAAACCACAAAAATGTTCCAGAAACATATATAATGGCTAATATATCTAACAACACTGAATAATGCTCTTAAAATGGTAAAGTTGGGGCTGAAGACATGGCCGAGTAGTTAAGAGCATTCACTGCTCATCTAGAGGCTGGACTCCCAGCACCCATGTGTGGTTCACAAGTATGTAACTCCAGTCTCAGGGGATTGAACACTCTCCCTTGGCCTCTGAACACCAGACATGCATGTTGTACACAGACATACATGCAAACAAAACACCCACATATTTCAAAAAAACCCCAAAAAACAACACCCCTACTCATAAAAATTTTCAAATCTTATAGTCTAGTCCTTTTTAAAAAGGTTTTTAGGTGGAGTCTCAGGCAACTATGCAGCCAAGAATAACCTTGGACTCCTGATCTTCCTGCCTTCTGAAGTCATAGGATTACAGGTGTGTAGTAGGTCCAGCAAAAGCAGTAATGTGCACAGTGGTACAATTGTTAAAAATCAGAACCGTTAGTTTTTCTAAGAATGATACCAAATTTTAGTTTCCCTATTTCTTGCTATATTTGCTCCCCAGAAAGGAAGAAGACAGATTCTACGTTTAGCTTCAATCATCTGTGTCTAAGAGCATATTTAAGTGTATCTCTTTGCTTTAGTAAGTATCATCAAAGAAAAATTAAAGCCACAAAAGTAAGGTAATATGTGCAAACCAGAGGGCTCAGCAACAGCTTTTCACTTGTGAATTGGCAAGAATAGGTAGCAGCATTATGTAAGTTAAAGACTGGCTAATGTCAAGTTATTCCAGATCCCACATTCACTATGCTGCAGTACTGTACATATTTTTCTTAGAAATTAGCTATTTGTGCATATCGGTAGTTGTAACTTTCACACACAGTTATGTGAAAAATTTTACTGGGGAAACAGACTGCCACTTTTAAGATGCTGTCATATAGCTTGGAATGAATAATTAAAATCATTTGAAGCATTGCCTCTGGAAAATTTAAATCAGAAGGTTTTATTCATTCTTGACTTTTTCCTTCTAAAGAGCTCTTCTGTACACACATGGCTAGGTTCTTTATAGATGTGGAGGACACTTGTCTGCAGATAAAGCTGATCATGTTTTGCTACAGTTTGCAGGTGAACAAAATAAATATAAGAAAATTTTAAAAAATCTAACATTAGAATTCTATTTATGTTTTTCTATTCTTTCTAATCATAACTGAAATCTATGTCCACAGTAAATTCCCAGTGCTCACAGCATGGCATGGTGTGCTGGCACACTTGTCAAGCAGTCAGCACACCTGTCTGTCCCACAGATGCACTCGAACCACCTGGCCCTCGAATTCTAAATGGAAACACTATGACATCACTCACAGGCCCCTTGGCTCTCTCCTGAGACGCACTGTATGCTTTCTGTTCTCTGAATGTGGAGAACAGTTTGTTCCTTCTGTTAAAGTTACCTTGAATCAAAAAAGGCTCAAACAGTTGGAAGGAATATATAAGCTAAGTTGTGGGCATGCAGGGATTTTCTTTTATCTGGATTTTTTTCCTCTTGGCCAGTTAAATGCCCTCACAAGGAATTCAAGCAGACACAACATACAACAACATTATCTCTGCAAATTCCAGACATATGCTTGACAGAGGTGAGGAGGACAGAACAGGTAACTCAAGTGAGTGTCTTTACATACTTCTAATTCACTGTCCTGGGAAGAGCTGGCATCAGCTTTCCTCTTGCCCCGGTTCTTGACAGTCATGTTTTTCCTGGACTGATCATCAGCATCTTTACTGGGTGTGTTCTGGGACAAAGGTGGGCTTGTAGAGGAGTCTGTTGAAAGGAAAATCAAGAAATACACTGTGAGCAGTCCCAGCTATGAAAACCACAACAGAGACGGGGTCTGCAAGAGGGGCAGTAGAAAAGACAGAGTCCTTATTTTACAAAGAAAGGAACCTGGGAAGAGCAAGAAGCCCCTTACACCACAATCTGGCCAAGATCCTGAAATAACCAGAATGGCCTACAGATACAAGATCTACCTACACAGATAGTATCTGCCTACAGAAACATCATCTACCTACAGACATGTGCCTTCCTAAAGACATCCTAAAAGGACAGCCTAAACAACAAATTGTGCCTATTTATGGCGAGAATGCTTGTGACCTCCAGTTTAATTATACTAGCACCCCTGCCTCATCCCTAAATGTGTCTCATGAAAAGCACCTCACAATTTCATTTAAGAAGTACTGTTCCTGAAGTGAAACAAATGCTCCTGACTGAGAGAAGGCTCCAGAAAAAGAGCCCTTGCTGCTTGTGAGGAGACTTGGATTTAAGTGGACTCACCTATAACTCCAGTTTCAGGGGACCCAAAGCCCTCTACTGATCAAGGAGGGCAGCAGACAAACAGTAGTATACATAAATATATGCACATAAAATACATGGAGACATAAAATAAATAAATCTAAAAAATATATAAAAGAGAATCAGCTTTATAGTCTTTTAAAAAACCATTCTTATTGTTACTTTACATGAATGAGTGTTCTGCCTGCCCGAATGTCTGTGTACCGCATGCATGCATGCATGCAGTGCTGCCCGTGTGTCTGTGTACCGCATGCATGCATGCATGCAGTGCTGCCCATGTGTCTGTGTACCGCATGCATGCATGCATGCTGCAGGAGGTTAGAAGAGGCCATCGGGTCTCCTGGAACTACTGGACTTCCAGACAGCTGTGAGCTTCTCTGTGGATGCCTGGAATTGAATCCAGGTCCTCTAGAAGAACAGTCTGTTCTCTTAATGCATAGTCATCTCTCTAGTCTGAAGAACTGATATCTAACCTAACTTTTTTTATTTTGAGACATAGTCCAAGCTGGCCAAGAACTCACAGATATTCACCTGCCCCAGTCTCCCAAGTGTCCAGCATTTTTACTTAGCATTTAACCTTTACTTAAAATTTAAGCTCTGTTTATTCTTTAAACTTTGTTGTAAATTACATTCTTCTGAACAATTTAACTTAGACACAATCACACCTGCAGCCACTGTAAAGCTACCTAAGTGCAATCAATTCCTCTTGAGAAGCCACAGCTGCTGAGGGCTGTGTAATCCTGACCAAGAGTTCTAACTCCCACACTTGTACTCTCCCTGATATTAACTCACTAACTTTGTTTCACTTTGGCTCATCCTGAAATTCTGTGGTATAATCAAGGACTAGGCTTTCTGCAAGTAAGAAGTCCTTAAACGGAAGGGAACTCCTTGGGCTGCTGGTGGCAGTGCAGGCAGGGCCAGACCTCTCAGTGCCACTTACAAGCAGTCTCTGGCCTCCTGAGTCAAATGTTAGGATTGCTGGGAAAGGACTGTAGCTGTACTTAGAACCTTAAAAAAGTTTAAGACACAGAACGAGCACCTGCTCTGAGTTCCCAGCAGGGGTTAAAGAAACGCCTGTATTAAAACTGGAGCCCTGCAACCTTTAATAAACGAGCTCTTGGTCTGAAGATATGAGAGAGCAGAGTGTGCACTAGAAACACATCTTCTGACAGTTGGCACTCTTCTGTCATAAGCATCTATAGACATTTTGCCACAGTTTCTCATCACAGTCTGTTTGCACAGTTTAAACTTAGAAAGGAAAACCAACAGCAAGGGGAAACTAACTCATCCCAGAACAAAATCCTTTACCTCCTCTTGGAAACACTGTTGGATGAAGTGTTCTTAGTCTGGTTCTCTGTACTTACCAGAGGGAAGCCTCTGTGTGGCTGGTGCAGGTACCATAGCACTAGGCTTCTCTGTCTGGTACGCTGTAGCCGCTAATGCTGTGTTTTCAGCATCACTGTTAGTTTGACCTGTGACTCCAAAGCTGGAACTGGGGTAGCAGGCCTGATACTGATTCTGTCCAAGAATAGTATAGGTGGGATAGTCCTGTGGGCCAAAGGGAGGAAGACAAGACGATTACAAGAAGTCAAAACTATTTTCCTAAAACATTTTCTTATTTTCCACCTACCTAACAGTCCCAAGTAATCAATAATTTTCAAAGTGCAAAAACCTGAGTATAGACACATCATCTAAGTGGACAATGTGAGTTTGGTTAAAGCTGCTTCCAGAGTAAGTTATAATGTAAAAAACTAAAGACATTCTTCTTCGAAGGTCAAAACAAGGGCTGTGAAAGAGAGAGCCTATCTATTCAGGGCTGCACGGCACATAGCTGGGAACATAACAGAAAACACTGGGCCACTGTGGGAGCACATGAACTCGGCTTGGGAGACCAACAGGAGGATGAATGCAAGTTTGAAGCCAGCCTGGATTGTGGCACCTCCCAGGACAGCCAGGGGTACATAGTGAGGCCCTGCCTAAAAAAATCAACCCACCTACCCAAAACAGAACAATCCCCTATAAACCTGAGGTACTTGTGGACTTAAGAAAGAATAAACACATCACCAGTCAAACAGTGAGGCACAGAAAATCAAGGAGGAGGTTTATTGTGGAGACAGCAGTAGTCACAGCAGTTGTTGCAGAGAAAGTCTGAGCATGTTAAAAACAAAACAAACTCTAAAACACTGAAGACATTATAGTGATCATTTAAGCACACACATAACAGTGATCAAGACCAAATCACAGCCCAGCATTGGGGTGGGGGTGGGGGCGTGCACACCTTTAATCCTAGAACTTGAGAGACAGAAGCATGAAAATCTCTCTGAGTCTGAGATGAGCCTGGTCTACAAAGCAAGTTCCAGGACTGCCAGGGCTACACAAAGAAAACCTGTCTCAAAAAAAACATGAAAAGGAAAACAAACCAAACTACGAACAATTAATAAGAAGATGGGTGGAGGTAGTATTTACTCATTCCACAATAGTTATGAGTTCCTTTTAAGTGAGTGTCTGTGATTTGTCTAGGCTCTGGGAATATAAAACTGATCAAATATAGAAAAATAAATCCTGGCCCTTCTTGGAGTACACACTCTAGTGAGAGTACTAGAAGAGTTTGCAGTTAACATGATGGGTAATGTCATAGACAGAACCATATTTCTGGGAGGATTAGCAAGGAACAGGAGAAACAGGAGAGCAGCCAGAGTTCTGAGGGCATCCAGCAACAGTCTACACTATTCCTAGTTGTTCCTTAGATGGGCAAGCTGATCATGGAAAGAAAAGAAGAAGCAAAAGTTGGTTGAATCCTATCAAGGAGGATGAAATGGGGCACGGTACCTGGTTTGAGATGCTGGCCACGGCTGCTGCTGGGATATTGGCAACTGCAGATGAAGTGGGTATCAGGCTGGCATTTGTGCTTGAAGCTACAAGATTGAGAGGATTATGAGATATTAGATATAATTAAATGTAAATAGCTTAAAGACATGGAAGATAACATGTTTTAACTGAACATATCAGCAAGGAGCCAAAGACTACTGGCAAATGCTGGAAGCTAGAGAGATGGCCCAGTGGTTAAGAATACCGACTGTTCTTCCAGAAAACCTGGGTTCAAGTTCTAGCACCCATATGATGACTCAAAATTGTACATAACTCCAGGCCCTCCTTCTGGCCTCTGTGGTACCAGGCATACATATGATACACAGACATAAAACAAATAAAACACCATCTACATAAAATCCATTAACTTTTTAAAAAGGCAGACACTTATTTTGCATGCAATACCACAGTGAGGCTGGATTACAAACAAAACACTTGGAGGATCTGTTTCAATTTGAGTCTACAGAAAGTCCTAGAAGGATGCATACACAATCCACAGCTCGCATTGACATACCAGTGAAATCAGAACTAAGCCAAATCATGCCAGTCTTTTCTAGAAGCTGAAGAACGATTCCACTCCAAGTGACCTGACAGTCAGTAGAACGCTGGTGAGTCCTATGTTGTGGTATTGTTTATGGCCATTTGCCCCAAATTAGGTCTCTCCTGAGGGACATACTTACTTTGAGAAATAAAGCTAGTTCTCCAAATTTTAAAATGCTTAGAACTGCTGTATTCAAATAATGGGTTATTCATGTGGATCAATAAACACCATGAGGACCGGTAAGATGATTTAGCAGGTAATGCTGCTTGGTGCTAAGACTGATAGCCTGAGTTAGAGTTCTGGGATCAACATGGTGGAAGGAGAGGTCTGACTCCCACTAGTTGTCCTCTGACCCTCATATGTGCACTGGGGTGTTTGTACACATACACACACATGCGCACACACAAATGATGTAATAATAAATTTTAATACCACTATGATTTGTTATTTAGAAACTTTACCAGCAAACCTGCAAAGACTCAGAAGATATTAAATCTCATCTGGTCAGGTAAAAATGTATTCTATCAGATAACAACTTGGAATGCCTTTATATTTTACATCTTTTTGTAACAGAATCTATCAGGTTCTGACCCCAAACTTAGTCAGTGACTAGCAAATATCACAGAGCTTTGCCCAGGTAGACAGGGTAGTAGTATTGCCAGGCACCAGTTCTGAACTCTTCTCTCTCACTTTTTTTTTTTTGGGGGGGGGGTTTCGAGACAGGGTTTCTCTGTGTAGCTATGGCTGTCCTGGAACTCACATTCTCTCTCACTTAGGACAAACAGAAACATGGTTCTCGCTGCAGTTACCCACCAGAAGGACAAAACTGACCAGCACAAAGTTCTCCAGGGGAAAGCTAGCAAGAAAATCTCTACTAAAACAGAATGCGGGAAAATGAAGTAGGGACAACGCAGGTCAGATTAGAATCAGGTTCTGGAGGGCACTGTGCCGAAAGTAACATCTAGACAAGGACAGTCACCGCTCCTGCCACAGGCTCAGCCCGTGAAGAGCTTGGGCCAGAGAAGAGTTCAGACATTGTGTTCAGTCCAGTTGATAATCCCAGTGGTCAAAAGTCAACTGGATCTCCTAGTTCCTCTCCTAGAGTTGTTTCCTCAGTCACTGGCTGAACTAAGAACTCAGTCTCCTAAAATCTACAGTGCTCTGCCTCAGGGCTAGGACAAAGGTCTTACTGGCTTCTTTCGTAAATGTAAATAAATGAAACGCATTTAATAACTTATAGATGGTATGTGCTTCCAATCGACAGTCACTTTCTTCTCTGCTATAGCTTAATCCATTCGTTTTCCTAAGAGGAAGCATCAAACAACAACAGTACGCAGGGCAAATGACTCCTAAGCAATTTTAATCATTTTGTGGAAAAAGACTTTCTGGTAATTCCAGAATATAATCAATATATTATCCCAGGCAGGCTTGAAACAGAACAGACTGAACAAAAGTGACATCCAATGGGAGCTCTTCCAGCAGTCACTTCAGACCACCTTCCCTTTCCTTTGGGTGTGGCTTGAGGTTCTTCTCTCCTGCCCAGCACTGTCTTTACTACTCACAATGAACACGTGCAGACTCAATTATACTCGGTCACTATACACATGGGAGAATTTTGGCAAAGTAATTTCAGAAATGTAAGAATCAGCCAAGCATGGTACACTGAGAAGATGGGAAAAGGAGAATCAGTTCAAGGCTAGCTTCATAGACACAGTGAATTCAAGGCCAGTGTGGGCTTCATAAGATCTAAAAATCCCCCAAACCAACAAAAAAAAAAAAATAAATAAAAGAAATTTAATAACCCTCAATCTAAAAAATAAGTGGTATATTTTAGGTTTGTATAACTATCACTGAGCCCAAGCTAATTTACCTAAACGTATACAACCACTATATGCTTTACCCTATAAAGAACTATGATTAACAAGTTAGGAATAAAAAAATTACTAATCATCCTACAGACATATATTAAACTGTAGGTGTAATAAAAGCAACAATGTCCATCATGATAATGTACCCTTTCTTCCTTCAGAGTACTTAGGGAGGTCTCACTCGCTCACTGTGTTTTCTACTCTCCCACCAGACTGGAAGCTCCATGAGGACATGCCTTCTGTTTTATTATGTCCAGCATCTAGCAGAGTCCCCCAACACATAAAAAGGTGAGGCTTAGCTGGGCAAGTGGTGGCACACTCTTCTAATCCCAGTATTCAGGAGATAGGCTGATCTCTGAGTTTGAGGCCAGCCTGGTCTACAGAGCAAGATAGCCAAGGCTATATAGAGAAACCCTGTCTTGAAAAACCAAAACCATCTAACCAAACAAAAAAGATGAGGCTTAATAAATATTTTTGAGACTCAGTCTTGAACACAGTAGGTAAGAAAAAGTCTTTTTGTCTGTTAGAGGCTGACAGTCAGGTTACCTACTCTTAGGAGAGTTACATATTCTCAGTATGTAACCAAAATACTTAACAAAAACTCAACCAAGTACTAGCCTTTGGTAAGAAACTGCAGGTTTGGTTAATATTGACTGGGTGGGCCATTGATCATTCATTCATTTGTCAAACACATACTGTCTACTAAATGCAAGTACTATTACATGGGCATGTGGCCTATATAAATGTACTTAAAAATATAAGGAAAACAAAAACAAAAAAAAAACCAAAAAACAACCCTGTACTCAAGAAGCTTAGTAATAAATCACAGTAATTTCTCCTAAACAAAGATTGGTGAGGTGATCCAGTGGATAAAGCTACTTGCTGCCAAACCTGAGGACCTGACTTCAACCCCGGAACCACCATGGTATGAGAGTACTCACATCCAAAGTTGCCCTTCAACCGCCAAATGCATGCTGGGGCACATGCTCATACATGCTTTCATGCACAACCATGCATAGTAAATGCTGGAGTAGAGATTTCCATCAGCAGTGGATAGAGTCTGAACTAAGCTGTGTAATAATGGATTAGGGACAGAGAAATCAATAAAGATTCATGTATTTAACTTAAAATACATACGTGTACTTAACACAGGTTAGAGGACACACATATATTTCTTGTTCTGTTAACAGATTATCTAAAAGAAATGACACCTGACAACATAGTTGCAATGTGCCTGTAGCTTGTTTTTTAAAAAATGTTTTATTAGTAGTATTGCATGTATATATATGGTGGTTTGAAAAAGAATGGACCCCACAGGCTTATTTGTGTGTGTTTCCACATGTGTGCCATCATTTAAGAATGGAGGTAAGAGGACGACTTGTGGGAGGGAGCTGGAGCTCCTCCCATTTCCACTGGAGACTGAGCTCAGGTTGTATGGCTTCCATGACAGAAAAGTTATTTTACCCACTGAGCCATCCTGCTAGCTCCATTGCTTTTTCTAAAAATTACATTTATTTATTCATTTATGTGTTTCCACACATTTATTTTCTTTTTTAAAAGTTACATTTGGGCTGGAGAGATGGCTCAGTGGTTAAGGGCAATGGCTGCTCTTTCAGAGGTCATGAGTTCAATTCTCAGCAACCACATGATGGCTCACAACCACTGATAATGTGATCTGTGCTTCGAGAAACTGGTAATTCCAGTCTAGTCATAAATAAAACATCAGATAAGTTCTAACAGAGGGGCATTCCCAAAGCCACCCAGGTCTTCATGGAATCAGAAATGTCAGAGCAGAAAGTTTACCGGAATCTAGGGAGACATGACCATTAGATGTAAGATACGTCTTCCATTTGATTAAGTTACCTCCTTAACTGATCATCACTTCTAATACCAGTTCATTAATCATACCAAATGTAGCATACTCATAAAAGATGCTAAGTGTAGGGAAAATTGTTGGGTGATAATCACATTAGTGATAATCACATCATCTTGTGAAGCCCATCACTTTGTAAATAGTTATGCAATAACCATTCCAAGGACTAAAATCACTTGGTTCCCAGAGCTAAGTAACTTATTTTTCTGGATTCTTACTCCCCACCCCCACCCCAAGGTCCCCTGGTACAGCTAGCCATGGGAGATGTTAATCCATATCTTGAAAATTCTTTTCAGTCCTCTTCTGCCCTCTTTACTGCCATGTAGATGCCCTAGCTGTAAGCTGACTACAGCTCTGGTTTCTATCAGGGACTCTGCACAGTTCTTTCCCTGGATAGAGTCTGTGTTACTGCTGACATGTTCACTCCCTCTTCAACCTTGCAGTACAGATTATTGGAGAACCGTGTACTCTCTGCCCAATTGTCTGTCTGTCTAAAAGTATACTAACAAGAAAGTCTGTTAGGGCTGGGGAGAGGGCTCAGCAAATAAGAGCACATACTACTGTGCAGAGGACCTTTATTAGGTTCCCAGGAAGTATTCTGGGCAGCTTCTAACTGCCTGTAACTCCAGTCCGGGAGATCCAATGCCCTCTCCTGGCCTCTAAGGCATATGCACTCACATGCACATATCCACACTCATCTACAAGTTTTAAAGGGGGCCAGAAAAATGGCCCAGCACTTAATTACAAGCACTAAACACCAGCAGTTACTACTAACAGAAAATTAAAAAAAACAGGTTAACAGGTTCAAAGGAAAAAAACATATCCACAACACATGACAAGTTAGGACGGTAGTTAATGAAAGTCAAGCAATCCTTTACTTCACTTATTCTGCAAGGGAAGAGAAGTGTTAAATTCAAGATAAAACTACAGAAGAGTAGAGATTTTATACCTCAGGACCCTTACTCTTCCTTCTCTTCCTTCATGACCTATGTGTATCCCTAAACAGGGATATAGCTAAGGGGGACCTGGTACTTCACTGCTTGTAGTTGATCCCCAAAACCTATTGTCTTAGAAAAACACTGAAAATAAAACGAAAGTTAGAAATGGTAGGTATTGTGTGCTACTCCCAGATGGGTGCAAAGGCTGGGTTAGGAGGCTCCTCCTAGATTGGGCCCACAGGTTCAAGGTGAGCCTGGATCATGTCCTTACGTTTTGTTCCTCCTGGGTTGCTCCTGTTAGGGACAAAGAAAACCGAGGAGCTGGCAAGGAAAGAATGAAGTGTAAATGAGGAGACGCTGAAAACTGGAGGTAAACGTAGGTTAGACCTGGGTCTTAAGGACAAGTAGGAGGCTGGAGGGATGACTCAGTGGTTAAGGGGACTCACTGATTTCCCAGTGGACCTGAGTTCTATTCCTACCACCCACGTTGGCCAGATCACGAAAGCTTGTAACTCAGGCTATCTTCTAGTCTCTGTAAGCACCAGGTGGGTACTTTCATACACACGCATATATACATATACAAATAAAATTAATCTTAAGAAAACAAAAACAAAAAAAACCAAAAGTGGCCTAGAGGTGATACTACAGAATCAAACAAGTCCCAAATCAATGAACCGAAAGCAGTTAAGACTAAAAATCTTTTTCATCAGCAAAGTTCCTATCTACAGAGGTTGTCATTGGCCACACTCATCCCTCTAGAGGTTTTGTTTGTTTGTTTTTTGAACACAGGGTTTCTCTGTGTAGCTTTAGCAGTCCTGGAACTCACTCTGTAGACCAGGCTGACCTCGACCTCAAGAGATCCACCTGTTTCTGTCTCCTGAGTGTTGGGACTAAAGGCATATGCCACCATCTGCATAGTTTATTTTATGAAGAATGAAATGTAACAAGCTATAAAATAAACAAACAAACAACAACAAAACAGAAGCATGGAGGCAGATGAGAAGTCAGGTCGATGGCCGCTGCTCTTCACTCTAGAGTGTGGGTTTGGGAGAGTAGGCAAGCAAACATCACACTGCCCTGCTGCCTACTCATCCTGATTATTAAATTCTAACCCTGTCAGAGAACTCAGGGAAGTGAAGTTGTTTAAATTTCACCCTGAATAGAAACAAAATAAACTTTTCTTTTTTCTTCACACATGCTAGGCAAGCACTCCACCACTCACCGATACCCTCGCCCCGTGAGCAAAAGAAATACTCTCACCAGGAAGTAGTCAATGGGATGGGTGTCACAAAGCCACCAGCAGAAAAGCAGCCACATCGCACATTCCACTGACAATTCACATAGAAGCCAGCAAAACTCTGACTTAAGGAGCTGCCAACTTCCATGTGAAGAAGCCACTGAGAACAGACTAGCACAAAACCGAGGGAAGCTTTCTAGGTATCAGCATGCAAGAGAAGGCCTCACTTCTAGAAAGCAGCTCGCATTCAAAGCCTAAGCTACTTACAAACCACACTGCACTGATTTGCCTAACACAAAAAGCATGCACAAACGCATGCCATTCCCTTTACTTTAGATGGTGCCCCTGTATCATCCAGTTTGTTTGGATATACGGGCAATTAAAAAAAAAAAGATAAAAGTTAAATAACAAACACACAACCATGCCTATTTACCTTGAATGGAATAAGAATAATGTGCTGAGCTTGGCTGGCTTGTGGTTAACCCTGTAGTGCAGGTAAGAACACTGTGTTGACTTGGAGATGGAGTCTGAATTAAACCACTTTCAGGTTTCATACCTGGCCACAGTGCACCTGAATCAGATGATAAAGTGGACCAATTACAAACAACACACTGGGCTGAGGAGCACGGCTATGCTTTAAATACCAGCTGGTAGGTTTCAAGTCGAAATCTTAACTTTGCTTCTAGGAGAAAATTACTGATTCGCCCACTTATAACTCAAGCAAACATACTTTCAAAGAATTAAGAGGATGGAGCCATAGGAACAAAAACTGCTAAAATCCCAACAGTAGCACATATATTCCTTTATTTCAATGAGCAATTGACCAGGATTCAGAAAAGAGTACACCAACCTGGAGTATGAAAGAACTATTGATGTCAGTACAATGAGAAATTCAAATTGTTAAGTTGAGAGATATCCTACATAACTTAAAATTTACTTACCCATAGAATAAACAAGTTTTTCAAATGCTTTAGATAAATTTTTCTTAAACTGATTATTTTATAACTTTGTTTCCTATATTAGGAAAGACCTGCCAGCTTTAAAAACATACAAACAAAAAACGTTACATACGGCCAGGCAGTGGTGGCACACGCCTTTAATCCCAGCACTTGGGAGGCAGAGGCAGGCGGATCTCTGAGTTTGAGGCCAGCCTGGTCTACAAGAGTGAGTTCCAGGACAGCCCGGGCTACATAGAGAAACCCTGTCTCGAAAAAACAAAAAGCCAAAAAAAAAAAAAAAAAAAAAAAAAAACCCAAAAACGTTACATAGGCCCCAGATGTGGTTCAGTTAGTAAAGAGCTTGTTTAACATATACAATGCCCTGGTTTCAATCCCACCACAGAGTAAACATGGTGGTACATGTCAACAACCCCAGCACCCAAGAAGTAAAGGTACATCCTGACTACCTAGCAACTTTAAGGGTATCCTCAGCTACATGAGACAATGTCTCCAAATATATATATATCAAGGCTGTTGACACTTTAACTGTCTATACTTTATAGCATTACATTGTATAAAACAAAACCAAAATAACATGTACGGAAAAAAGTTATACATGATTCTATCATCCAAACATAACAACTACTAATGGACTGCAGAAGAATCACCCACATCTCTCAGGGTGTCCTGCTCCATCACTCTCTGCCTTACTCTTTGAGACAGGGTCTCTTGTTGAACATGGAGTTAGGCTGACAGCCAGCAAGCCGTAGTGATCCTCCTTGCCTCTGTGCCCCAACTTCTAGTGCTGGGGTTATAGGCATACACATTGCCACACCTAGCATTTCTACATGGGTCCTAGGAATCTGACTTCAGAGCCTTATGCTTGAGAAGCAAATACTGATTCAAATGAAGCATTTCTATGGGCCACTACTTTATTTTTTAAAATTTACACATAAAAGGTTAAGAATCAGTGCTATAATTCTTAGTGGTCTGGTATTATATATTTTTGTTAAGCATATTATCCCTTGCATATTACAGTAACTTCCATATTTATTTTAAGCAATGTGATTATATTTCCCAAGTAGGTTTAGACCCTAAGGTCTTAGACTTATGAACGTGTTTATTAGCACACAGTATTAAAGCAACATCTCATCAACATCAATGCACCAAGTAAGAATTTCTAGTCCCCATGTCTGTTTCTAAGGTCCTTTTGCTATAAATAATGCTGCTATGAGCATCTTTGGTAACAATTCTTTGTAGCTCCAAGTAGTCCCACAGGAATAGATTTCTCGAGCCTAATCTGCCGTGGGAAATGGAATGAACTCTACCATGCATCTCTAAGTCTCCCACCCACAGCAAAGCTCATCAATGAATCAGATGAGCGCTGGTTCCAGTCAGACTGTGAGGCTCTGGAAGATGAGTAGGTTACTTCTAACTACCTTGCTATAGTTCTTCTAGGTTTTTTTCCCCACATTTTAAAAGTGGACACTTTTTGATGAACAATGAGACCATGTTTTTGATACAGACAAAAATTTGGGAAAATTTAGTAGACCACAGCTTAAATGTACTCCTAAGCATTTACTAATTTTATGAGTCTTTGGGACAATGACCCGACCAACTCTAAGCTGCTTTAGCGGGACAAATGCTACTTCTTACATCTAAGGTCTGCTTAAGGATTAAATGAGACAATAATATAAAATGTCAAATCCTATTATAACCTATTGCTTGATACAGTGAATATTTAAAAGTATAATTATAATAAAAGTTTATTTATTTAGGGTTTTTATAGACTTTTTGTTTGCTTTTTGAGTCAGGGTTAGATGTAGCCCAGGCTAACCTCAAACTCATGGCAATGTTCCTGCCTCCCTTTCTCAAGTACTGTAATTACAGGAGTGGGCCACCATGGCTGGCTATAATTATAATGATATTTTCCAAAGTCTATTATAGCTGAATTATAGTAACAGACATAGTTACCCTAAAGACAGCACTAAGATAACAACAGAGACTAAAACTCTGACTCCAAAAGAAGTGGTTTCTCATATGTAAATGAACATATGAAAACAGTATTTACTTAGTGCTGTACTCATGTATACACACTCTGTAAAACACAATGTAACTTGTGGGTGGCACAGTCATCTCTGTGGAGCTGGTTCTCTCCTTGCACCTGTCTATGAGCTCCAGGGGTTGAACTCAGGTTGTCAGACTGGTACTTCAAGAGCCTTCACCTGCTGAGTTATCCTGGAAGTCCCAAGTAAATGACTGTTAAAGACACTGTGGCACATGCCTGCTGTCCCAGCATCTGATAAGCGGAGGCAGGAGGATTAGGAGTTAAAGGCAGATTAAAATATACACAGAATTCAAAGCCAGCCTGACCCAAAAGACAGAACATAAGGCTGGTGAGGTAGCTTAGAGGCACTTGCATGCAGGCCTGACAACATGTGTTTGGTTCCCCCAGATCCACAAGGTGGCAACACAGAACTGCCTCTCACACTTGTGCCTGCACTCAGTTACAGGCACACAACATAAAAAAACTTGAAACAAAACAGATAAAATAACCTTAAGAAATATTACAATAACCTTAAGAAATATTACAAACAGGGCCAGGGCTTGCTTTGCTATTCAATCAGTAGGACCTGAGTTTGCATCCCAGCACCCACCTAACAATCTAGGCATGGTTCCAGTCTGTACCTGGTCTCATGGTGATACTGGGTGAAGACAGGAAGATTGTTGGGCTTTGCTGACTGTCAGCCTACCCCAAGTCGCAGAATCCAGGTTCAGGAGAGACTGTCTCAAGGGGATGAGACAGAGTGACAGAGGAGGTTATTTAATGACCTTTCACCTGCACCTGCACACACACATATTGCACACCACACACACACACACACACACACACACACACACACACACACCAAACATTTCCTAAAACTTCTCTGGAAAAATGGAAGAAAATATATCTACCATATATATTGCCCCTAACCTAAATCTCTTTATCAGTAAGTCTCACATACTACTTATCAAAACCTGGTGAGCAATGCCTTGGGGAACTGTGAGAGAAGTTCCACGAAACAAGGCAGAGGACTTTTTACTTCAGGTGCATTTTGTTTCCTGGATTGTTCTTGACCTTGATTACATACCTCCTGTGTTAAACATTTACATTTAATTTATAAGACATATTTATTCTTGTCGGATGTCAGAATATAGCTATAGGACCCAATCTGGTCAGTGTACCTTGAATCTAGTATGGCTTTCTACCTTTGTGCTTTTTATAGTATGTGTAAGACAACTGAGGTTCAACTGCTTTGTTCTCAGACAGTCCTGGGAAGGGGCTGCTCTGTTAATATTTAGCACATGCTTGTTGGCATGTATTTACATGGTTTCCTGAACTTAACCTTCCTTGGACCATTGCTTTCGTTGCTACTCCGGTGTATGGAAGTACACTGAAACTAAAGAACAACTGTCTACTGCACTGGACTATAACTGCCCCATGCTTTCAGGTCCTCTCTGATCCCAGGTCTAGCAGGAGTTCTGGATAACTCAGCTGAAAAGTTGACAATTACTTAAAGTCAAATCAAGTCAAAATAATTAACTGATTTTTTTTCTCTCATTTACTCACAGGATAATCTATGCAATGTAAGTTTCTCTTGCCTGGAACTACAATAAACAAATTACAAACATTCATAATTACCAATTATTCATTATAACACAATACTTTCTCAAAGTTCTCAACAGACTTCTATCTACATGACTTTTTAATGTGAGAGAGGTGATGACTCTAAAGGACACTGTTATATAAGGGACGCAAGGAGCACCTTGTGAGGTCTTTTATTGTGTTTGAGGTAAGAAAAACACGTTATCATTCAACAACAAATGGGATCAACTATTCAGTGTGTTATAGAGCTTGGGCTTCCTAATCACAAATTTTGATCAGAAAGAATGAGAAAAAAATATGAAAATAATTACTGTACAACTGCTAGCCTATTATGAGCCATCTGAGGAAAACTTAGCTTAATATATGAAATAATAGATAACCACAGGGCTGGAGAAATGGCTCAGCAATTAAGAGCACTGGCTATTCTTCTAGTAGTCCTGAGTTCAAGTCCCAGCACCTACTTGGGCTTACAACCGTCTGCAACTGTAGTCCCATGGGACCCAATGCTCTCTTCTGGAATGCAGATATACATGCAGACAAGCACCCATATACAAAAAATATATAAATAGACTTTTAAAAATTATTTTATATAAAAGAAAAGAGATAACCACACATAGCTGGGTGAGGTGGTGCAAGCCAGGTGTCTTCAGCACTTCAGGAAGTCTGTAGCAAGAGGATCACCAAGCTTCCAGGGACACAGGGAGACCCTGCTATGAATTATTACCATCTAGGAGTCATATGTGGCAGTACATGCCTATAATTCCGGCACCTGGGAAGCTGAGGCATGAGGATTTAGGATTAGAAGTCAGCCTAGCTATAAAACACTATCTCAGGCTGGAGAGATGGCTCAGCGGTTAAGGGCACTGACTGCTCTTCAGGAGGTCATGTGTTCAAATTCTAGCAACCACATGGTGGTTTACAATCATCCGTAATGAGATCTGATGCCCTCACATGGGTGTCTGAAGACAGCTACAGTGTACTTTGGGCTGGAGCCAGCAGGGCCAGAGCGAGTGGCCCTGGAGTAAGGGGGGTGTAGAGCGAGCGGGGCCAAAGCAAGAGAAAGAAGGGAAGGTGAAAAAAAAACAAAAACAAAACAAAAAAACCCCCACTATCTTATTAGAGAAAGTGTTTTGACTGAGGTGGACCACATGCTTATGTAGGATGCGAAAGGCCATGTGACAGATCCTCAGACAGCAAAACGAGCAAGTATGCAAACACCTTCAATTCTTTTTAGCATTTACCAAAGAGCCAAGGAAGGCTATGAAGCCTAAATGTGAGACAGCTGTCAGTTAACACGTGACACTGGCCAAAAAGTAGATATGGAGAAACTAAAAGCAGGTAACATCAAAATGCCCAGAATCTAGGTAATAATTTCTCTAGAAGTTTAAAAAAAAAAAATCCTTAGTTTGTCTAAATGATATCTCAAAGACGTAACTTTTTTAACTAAAAAAAAAAAATTTTATGTATCTATGTATATGAGCATTTTGCTTTCATATATATCTACATGTATGCCTGGTGCCCAAGCAGGCTAGAGAAGATGGTAGCTGAATCCTAGAGTCACAGAAAGACGTGAACTACGGATACTGGCAACTGAATCTGGGCCTTCGGCAAGAGCACTAAGTGCTCTTAACTGCTAAGATACACCTCCAGCCCCCCAGAACATAACATTTAATATAGTAAGTTAAATTAATATTAAAATTCATTTTAATATTATTATTAATTTATTTACTATTAATATTTAATATTATCAGTGTTAAAACAGAGGAACAATAAATATATTGTACATATCCATAAATTTATACATGTATAGAAAATTTGCCACAGATCTTACATGTTCAAATAACCTCAAGCTAACTTCCAATAAATCATTTTGATTAACAGTTTATATCCAAGATACATACAACTAATGAAAACAACTCCCTATCACATAACTTCAGATGTCCTCCATCCTAAGAGCACTTTTGGCTCATCAGAACAACATATGATTAATTTGGGGACTGAGTGGTGGGAGAAGAGAGGAGAAATTAGCCAAAACAAAACTAAAACAAATAAACAAACAAACAAAAAAGCAAAAACAAAACCAGAAAACAACGATAAACAAAACCCTACTGTGAGACACAGTCTAGCTGAATATTTAGACTTACTAGTTTTAGCTGAAATTGGCCACCTCAGAATATATTTCTTATGTTTACCTTAGCATGACACTATGTCTATGTAAGGTACGTCAAGTCAGTTTCCCAAACAATGTTTTTTGTTTTTTGGGTTTTTTGTTTTTCCAGGCAGGGTTTCTCTGTATAGCCCTGGCTGTCCTGGAACTCACTCTGTAGACCAGGCTGGCCTCAAACTCAGAAATCCGCCTGCCTCTGCCTCCCAAGTGCTGAGATTAAAGGCGTGCGCCACCACTGCCCGGCTAGTTTCCCAAACAGTGATTCCACGCTTCTGGCTGGGTGTGACATTACACACCTGTAACCCTGGGATTCAGGAAGTTGAGGGAGGAGTATTGAAACTTCCAAGCTAGCACTGGCTACACAGCAAGTCCAAGGCCAGACTGAACTAATGTAGCAAGATTCTGCTTCAATAAGCCAAAGGTCAGAAAGCAGAGCTCAGTGTAAGAGGACCTAGCATGACAGGAGTGCCTGAGCTTGGGGGGAATGGGGGACATGATCCAAGTTTCAGAGTTAAGAGCTTGGAAAGAATCAAATTTTGATGGGTAACTGAATAATTATGGCAAACTGTAAACATAACTTCTATGAAACACCGATTAAGTAAACACTCCTGACCAGCCGTGCTTGCTCTCCAGGCAAGGACAGATATTTCTGATTGATGAACACATTCTTAAGAACTTCTCACACTAGGATAGCTCACCGAAAGGAGGTAGTCCGTATGTCTGGGTTGCCTGAGGGTAGACAGCGTAGGGTTGAGACTGCTGCAGGGTCTGGTACTGAGTCTGCCCAGGATAAGTGGTTTCCGAAACAGGAACAGAGAGGATGTGTGCATAAGGTCTAGGAAAACCAAGAAAATGAAAATTTCCATATGCAGCCCACTTAATTAATGAGAATGGGCAAATCAGTTAACATCACTGAAACAAAGAATCCAGGACTGAGATTAACTTTCAACAGTAAAATAACTTTATCAATGGACAGAAAACACAAGATTGGCCCTTTTTCAGGTTCCATTATCAATCTTTCCAAAGAATAATTTTATGGAAAATAAAAGTCTCAAACATTTTCCCAAGTTCTAGCTATTACCCTACATGGAATAAATGTGTTACATGGAAGGTCCTAAATGAGACACAAGGCTGACTTAGTCATACCCTGTGTTTGGATAATGCCTAAAGTCTGGGCTGGAGACAGGACAGCTGATAGAGCACTTGCCTAGCACTCTTCTGATTCTTAACACCACAGACACCAGACATCGTGGCTCAAGTCTGCTATACCAGAACTTGGGAGGGGGAGGCATAAGGATCAGGAGTTCAAGGCCACCCTTCACTACAGAGTGAATTCAGTCATCCTTGACTATTTAATGAGTTTGAGGCCAGCTACTTAAGATGCTTTCTCAAAAAACAAATCAAAAGCAACACTTTAGGACAATGAAGAATGGACTGAACAGAATTAGCAACTAGCTCTATTCATCACCCAGACCCTGGGCCAACTGCAGTTCTAAGACAAGGAAAGCGGAGCTGATGGAGCAGGGACAAGCAACCACATCAAAAAACAGGGTAGCTAGGCGATGGCACACCCCTTTAGTCCCAGCACTTGGGAGGCAGAGGCATTTGGAGTTCTGAGTTTAAGGCCAGCCTGGTCTACAGAGTGAGTTCCAGGACAGCCAGAGGTACGCAGGGAAACTGTCTCAAGAAAACAAAAAACAAAACATATTTTGAAAAAAACCCAGGGAGTAGAGATGTGTTCCAGTATCCTCAACTTGTCTGTGAAGTAGGAGCCAGCTTCGATATTAGACCATGGAAGTCACTTAAAGCTTCAGCATGCTGCCACTAATTGGTGGCAGCCATACCAGGGACAGTCAGGAATCAACATCACTAGTGAAACCACAAAACTGCACCCTGGCTTGCTGACTTGTAGATATCCATTCTATTATACCCTATATTACCCTACATATGTAACTTCTACTTATTTT
The DNA here is from genome assembly GCF_004785775.1 of Grammomys surdaster. Classification (NCBI taxonomy): domain Eukaryota; kingdom Metazoa; phylum Chordata; class Mammalia; order Rodentia; family Muridae; genus Grammomys; species Grammomys surdaster. The sequence continues at coordinate 5,602,267 of NW_021621113.1, read as the reverse complement.
ATTTGGCATATTAGGTTGTATGAAAAAGTGCTATTATATATCATCAAAGTTTTAATAACTAACATAGGGCAGAAGGGATATATCTTAAGAAGGGAAAAGATTCCCCTCCACACCCCCCCCCCCCAAAAAAAAAGCATCTTTGGGAGCAGATAATAAAGGAAGACTAGAAAGAGCTAGCCTGTGAACTGAGTAGATGAGCCGCCCACAAAATAGAGACAGAGGGTTCCAGGGCAAGAATAAAGCCCTGGCAAAGGAGCAGAGAGGAGGCAAGGACTTCAGTGTCCAGGAGGAAGCCTTACACTAATCCTAATGGAGGTACACTAGGAAAGGACAGGAACATGCAAAAAGGAGAAAGAGAGGAGTGTGACCCTCAGTGCCAGGCTAGAGTTCAGACAAATCCAAAACAACTGGAAGGCCCTAGACTCACTGCTTTCTTAACTGGATTAGAAGTGCATAAAAATCCAGGTCTGGTTAAACAAGGAGATTAACGCAATGGTTCCAGTAAGTGGTGAGGGGGTAAGGATGAAGGCAGATGGCACACCTGAATAAAGTGTCTGAGTGCAACAACTGTGCACACACAGGGATGGATTTGCTGTATGCAACATACTCATGTTTCAATAGACTGAGACTTGCATTAGCTAGATCTAAGCCTGCGAGATAATTTAGACAAGAGTTGCTACTTTAGTCACATAAGTTTACTTTGAAATAGTGTCTCAAAAACAGTTAATTTCCAGATATTGCAAAGAACAAACTCTCCTTTCCCATGCTTTACAGAAAATACTACCAGGTTAGTTAGAATATTTCAAAAATAAAAAAAAAGAAGATTCATTATCTCAATCTTTAGTCTTTGAAGCTAAATAACAGAGTACAACGTAGATAGCAGAAAGTTTGTGGATCTGATGTGTTTCACCATTTAGTATCTAACATACATGTGTCTGAATCTGTGACCTGAAGGCTGAATTCATCCCAGGATAGCTCTGAATAAGACCTAGTACATTTACAGATAACATGTCAGAAGGGTGAACACTTCTATGGCATGTAAAATCTCCCCATGATGCTTCCAGACAGTGTTAATCACAGTACAGAAGAAAACCACATGACAATTACTGGCCGGAGCAGACATTAGTATTAACATCAGAATGTGGAGAAATTGAGCTAGTTTACGTAAGTAAAGGTGAAGTGAATGGCTTACCAAGGAAAACAAATGATAGCTTCCTTTCCTAACAGCCTTCTAGGGATCCCTCACCTCTGCAACAAATGTCTTCATGAATCTCGCATACAAACAAACTGGTTTAATGGATGCAGTCATTTATGTCTGTATACGGGCACAGGCCCACTCTTCATTAATACACAACTGCAACTTGGTACAGACGTTGTTCTGGACCCTACCCACCTTAAAGGTGATTAAACTGGTTGTTGGCAAACACGGGCCTTATACCGTGAAGGCCTAAAATGCACCTCTTTGTAACTTCAATCCATTACACTTGCCCCGGTTCAAGCTCCACGGTTTGCAGTTGCCTATCTGCAGTGCTGTTGAGCTGTTTTTACTGATGTATATGTCAATGTAGAGAAAGGGTCAGAGACCACAAGAGTGCCTACTTGAGTAGTGGGTTCCTACGTAAACGTGATGGATTCCAAAAACCACTTGATATTTTAAAGGATGATAAATAGAGTACATTTAGATGTGATAGAAACTGGAGTAAAGCCGGGCGGTGGTGGCGCACGCCTGTAATCCCAGCACTTGGGAGGCAGAGGCAGGCGGATTTCTGAGTTCTAGGCCAGCCTGGTCTACAGAGTGAGTTCCAGGACAGCCAGGGCTACACAGAGAAACCCTGTCTCAAAAAAACAAACCAAAAAAAAAAAAAAAAAAAAAAAAACTGGAGTAAAGGCAGAACAAGGGCGGTGAAAAAGTTAAACATTAAATTTGTAATGAGCCTAGAGAAAAGTTTGGAAGTAATTATTCAACTTACTTTGCAGAATACATTTGTGAGGTATAATCATTGGATGAGCGAGGGATGTAATCGGTGCATGTCATAACTGAAAGAAAGATATTATTAGGTTAAAAAAGTTAGAACATTTAAAAAAGTAAATGAAAAATTTATATCTTACTATATAGTTCTTTAAGGTGAATAACACACAGACTGGATGCCAAAAAATTTCCAAGAGTGCAGAGAAAACACCTCATTTCTACATTTACAGACCTGTCTGTAGAGTTTAAGAGGCAGTAAAAGAAGCAAGACAGGATGGAGGGGGATAGATGGGACATGGAAAACATCTGAAGGTAACAAACTAATCTTTACTTTCTTGTTACTGACCTCAACTATCTATAAAGCAAACCTCCCAGGCTCTCAGCTATGCTCACTGACAAACTTAGAAAGCTAAACCCATATCCAAGAAATCACACAGTGCTTCCTTGATGTCCCCAGACTCTGGATGCTTACCCTAAGTGAAAAGCCCCAAGAATGGCAAGTGAGAGACAGGTTGGTAGAAGTTTCCAATCTCATTCTATTGGTATGTAGATCAACAGCAGCACAGATGGGAGCAGGGTTTTTTTGTTTTGTTTTTAAAAGATGTATTTGTTTATTTTATGTATATGAGTACACTGTCGCTCTCTTAGACGAGCCAGAAGATGGTTGTGAGCCACCATGTGGTTGCTGGGAATTGAACTCAGGACCTCTGGAAAAGCACTCAGTGTTCTTAACCACTGAGCCATCTCTCCAACCCCCCAGGGGAATGGTTGTTTTTTTTTTTTTTTTTTAAATTTTATGTATGTGAGTACACCATCATTGTCTTCAGACACACCAGAAGAGGGCAACAGATCCCATTACAGATAGTTGTGAGCCACCATGTGGTTGCTGGGAATTGAACTCAGGACCTCTGGGCGAGCAGTCAGTGCTCTTAACTGCTGAGCCATCTCTCCAGTCAGGGAGCAGGTTTTTGTATTATTACTTTCTGTTCTATACTAAAGGCTTTAAGTCTGGCCACCCAGATGTTCGAGACTCACACAGTGAGGTCCTTTCCCACCTGGTGCCCTCTTGCCCTCCATGACTTTATCTAGAAAAAGCTGCAATGAAAGCTTGACCCTTACAATCAAAACTGGGATAAAGTCTATAAATCTATAAATATGTGGCTCAAGACTGAGCAGTATAGAAAGCCACTCGTTAGGCTCCACTGCAGTTCATTATACACAGAGCTGCACCATAAATGCTTGGCCAGACCCCTGCCCTGTTCTGACTTTCTTTAACATCATGAAAGGAGCTTGTCTGTTGCCAAGATGGACTGAAGAGGAACATCTGGCTTATATCTAAGCTAGATTCCCTGGAAGAGTATCTTGTACAGAAAGGAAACGTCAGGAGAAGATTAGGGGCCATTTCACATCCAGGAGAAAAACAAACTAACAACTATGAGTTTATTATAAAAGATCTTGTCCAATGCCATTGTTTGAGGTCTTTAAAAGATTATTAAAAGCTTAAAGATCACTCTTATCTATATTCAGATTAACAGAAATGACGGCGATCTCAATTAAATATGAATATTTTATCCATCATGGGACATAGACTAGGGTAATTCAAATTCTGTAAGATGGTTTCCTCTCCACTGACAGGTACCCAAACCCTTATCTACCCCTCCCCCAATGACAGACTAAACCTGGAGTTTGGCAGTATCTGGATCAGTGATGAATTAGAAAGTCAGGGCATAACTTGATATCATACAGTAGAGGGTTTAAAGTAGTACATTGTTTTGGGGTACAGTAACAATGGTGAAGATGAGGCAAAGAGCAGAGGTATAACCAGCACACCATCTCATCAGCTCGGATGTATAAAGTAAGGAAGACAAGGAAGCGCAGGATGACTTTCCAGTTTTTCTTTTAGACAGTGATACAACATCCTAGGATGGGGATGTTTGGGAGAAGATCTGATTAGCTTAAAAAAAAAAATCTTCTTACATATTATATATGACTTTGCTTTCAGACACTAGAGATTTCAAGTAGGCGGTTAGATACACAAATGAAATCAGAGAAATCACACAGGAAATAAAATGTGATATTTGGGCATGATGCTCCATACTTTTAATACAAGCACTCAGGAAACAAAGGCAGGTGAGATCTCTGTGAGTTCAAGGCCAGCCTGGTCTACCTAACAAGTTCCAGGGTAGCCAGGGCTACATAGAGAAACCCTTAATGAATGAATTAGGTATTTGTTAGGAATGTAATGTAATGGATGGAAGCTGGCATTCAAGCACAGCTAGAAGAAGGTTCATCAGGGAAGAAAAGTGAGAGGAAACGTGCTGAGACAGACTATGAGGAGAGAGAAACGTCTACTAGAATTCGCACTATGACAGCAATCGAGGATCTTGCTAATCAGTTTCACAGGAAGAGAGAAAACAGAAGCTAAGTCAACCAACTGAAGAGTCAACTGACAGAGGGAAGCAAGCAGAAGCAATTCTTTTCAGAGGTTCAGACGTATAATGAAACACAGAGAAAACCTGTATATCATCAAAGATGGTAGCTACCAGAGCATGTGTCTCTAGGAGAGAAGAATTAAGAAGAAGAATGTGATATGCAGGAGTGGAGGTGAGATAAGCATCACGCCAAATCATACCTTGGGGAAGGCTAGAGAGGACACAGAATGCAAATATAAGGACTTACAGTTAACAAGAGCAAGAATCCCTTCAGTTCTAACAAGGAGGACACAAGACAGTCTGGGTACAAACACAGAGAAGCCTGGAGGTGGGGTAGTGTCATAAGGGAGCTACTTGTGTAGAACTTTTCTTTGAGAAGACAAAAGTTAAGCATGAAGAAAAGGTGAGTGCATCCTGAGGTTTTGAAAGAAGAGCTGTAAGTTAAATGGAAACTCTCATTAGAGAAATGAAGACTTTCCACAGAGTACTCACCTGAAGCCCTGTGGTTATGACTAGCAGTAACTACTCAATAAAGTATATAATTCTATCCAATAGAGCTTAGTTATTTGTACACACTTACAGAGAAGAGAGAGAGTTGAATTAAACTAGGGTCGGGGTTTAGAACGAAAAAAATATAAGGAACATTAAAGACTGATAGGTAAGATTACTTGGTTTTAAGTTTTTGTTTTAATGCTCTTGAGGAACAGTCTGGCATTAGCCCACTACTTTTTTGATTTCTAATAAAATGCTACTACTTTTAGAAGTTCAACCTGCAAACAAAAATAAAGTCACTGAGTATGATTCCTGGATGAATCCATCCATGAGGCTTGTCCTCAGCTGGTATATTAAAGATGCTTATCCCAGTATACTGTGAACAGAAGGAGAAGAGCCTTCTAGATATTCTGGACAACCCAGACACTCAGTGAAACCCAATTACACAAGAATAAGATCATTTGGTTATAGAAATACTACAGCCACTGTGCATAAAACATGGTACTTACTTTCCTCTGACATGCTGAGATTTGACGCAAGACTGGATGTCTCAGGCTTCTGATCACTGGCATCTGGGTTGTTTACTTGACTAGGAGAATAAAACAAACACATTAGGCCTGAGCTGCTGCAATGCTGAATGATAAAGTCAAACGCATCTCCTCTTGGGCTAGCCCACTAAGAAGTAAATCTAGATGATCTCCCCACTCTTAGTTTTACCAACTAAGTTGAAAGGAGGCCAGGGCCAGGCAGTGGTGGCACATGCAGGTAGATTTCTGAGTTTGAGGCCAGCCTGGTCTACAGAGTGAGTTCTAAGACAGGACAGCCAGGGCTACACAGAGAAACCCTGTCTCGAACCACCACCCCCCCCCCAAAAAAAAAAAAAGAAAAAAGAAATTAATA
>NW_021621113.1:5584129-5596374 GCF_004785775.1 Grammomys surdaster | reverse complement strand
GAAGGAAGGAAGGAAGGAAGGAAGGAAGGAAGGAAGGAAGGAAGCCGGGCAGTGGTGGCACACGCCTTTAATCCCAGCACTTGGGAGGCAGAGGCAGGCAGATTTCTGAGTTCGAGGCCAGCCTGGTCTACAGAGTGAGTTCCAGGACAGCCAGGGCTACATGGAGAAACCCTGTCTTGAAAAAACAAACAACAACAACAACAAAAAAAAAAAGCAAGCAAGCAAGCAAGCAGGCAGGCAAGGGTCAGGACCTTCAGCCTTTGACTGTTCTTTTTCATAGACCTAGGCTCCTTGAAAATTTTGTATCACTTGGAAGGCCAAGCTAAGTCACAGACTAGACAATTTTTTTCCTCTAAGATCACTCAGTAAAACAACCCTGAACATCTAACAGTGCTATCACTTTAAAAATATGATATACATTGTATATGGATGGATCACAAGGTAATGAAACAGTGAGCCAAGCTAGGTAACAAACCCACTAGCTCACACACTTATTCTTTGTGGTAACAACATTTGAAATCCATTCTGTTGGTAGTTCTGAAAGATACAGTGCCTTATTTCCTTACCTTTCTATGTACCTGTTACTTTGGTTCAAAATATAACAAAGTAGGGAGATGTCTTATTAGAGACAGTGGGTCATCATCAGCTACAAATCTTAATTGGAAATTTTTAAAGATTAAATGTTTGTTTCCAAGGAGGAGTTCTGAACCCTTAAAACTGTTCAGTTTGCTGTATTTCTCCTCTATTTTCTTAAGGAGAAAGTTAAGTTTGGTGTGTGGGTGTGCACCTATGATCCCAGCACTAGAGAGATGTAGGCAGAAGGCTCAGGAGCTCAAGGCCATCTTCTAAGACTCCTGTCTGAGGTAGCCCAGGCTCTAAGAGGCCCTGAGAATCTACAATGTTGCAAGCATGCCCTAACAGTTCTGGGACAGAGATGACTCCAGGTTGAGTCCTTTAAAATGTTTTCCTCCTCTTCCTTCCCTTTAAGTCCCAGTTACTCCATCACTTCCAACCACAAGAGCATGCTGGTTAGAGTACAGATTCTAACGGCACGGAGTGACTCATTTCTAATTCTAGTACTTGGGATGCTGAGGCATGAGGAGCTATCATAAGTTTAAGGTCAATATGGTTTATAAAATTAGTTTAAAGCCGGTTTGCAAAAACAGAATGAGACACTATCTAAAAAAACTAGCTACCTTTATCACCGAGTGCAAGCATTAGAGCTGGAATGCCAAGTCAAAATCCACTTTTCCAACAACTAGCTCTATGGCTTCAACAAAGTCATTAAATTCTCTAGGCCTCAGTCTGTCAGTGAGGATACAAACAGAACGCACCTCGCTGGGTTGTAAGGACAAGGACAACACATAAAAGTAGGCAAGTCCAGACACACGGACACAGTAACCACAGCTGTTCTGTTTCTGTTTCCAGCCATGCACTCTTTCTACATTTATGTCACCTGATAAAAACCTGGTTTACTCCTTCTCCCCAGAGGCCTCTACATCTGAGGATAAAATGCCTGAGGTAAAAGTAGTTTCTACATAGCAGCATTTAAAGCTCTCATATGACCTTTGAAGCTACCCTCTAATATCAAAGCATTAATTAAAAAAGAATTTTGATAGATTTTTAAATGTTAAATTATTTTTTCTTCAGTTACATTTGTTTGTTTGTTTGTTTGTTTGTTTGTTTGCTTTTTGAGAGTGGATTTCACTATGTATCCCTGGCTGGCCTGAAGTTCAGTAAGACTGCCTGGACTCAAGTTCATGTATCTATCTGCTTCTGCTTCCTAAATGCTGGTATTAGAGGCATCCATCACTATGCCTACTACACTTAAATTATTTAAAAAAAATATTTTTTTAATGTATATGAGTTTTGCCACTATACATGTATGTGGCCCAGGATCCAGAAGAGCATCAGATCCCCTAGGATTGGAATTACAAACATCATATGGATGCTGGGAACAAAATCCTCTTCCTTTGCAAGAGGAGCAAGTGCTTTTAACAGCTTAGCCATCTATCCAGCCTGGAAATTTGATTTTTTTTTTTTTTTTTTTTTTTTTTGGTTTTTTTTGAGACAGGGTTTCTCTGTGTAGTTCTGGCTGTTCTGGAACTCACTCTGTAGACCAGGCTGGCCTCGAACTCAGAAATCCGCCTGTCTCTGCCTCCCAAGTGCTGGGATTAAAGGCGTGCGCCACCACCGCCCGGCTGGAAATTTGATTTTTGAAGTTAAATTTTATCTCTGTTCAAATGACTTCATTTTTGAATACCAAACTACAAGCCAAGTTAGGATCATGGAAATTAGAGGGAAAAGGAAATAAATGACATGGATTAGTTATATTGGTATAAACCAAAATGGCTAAATTATTATAGAAACCTGAATTTTAGATAAAAGTTAAGGACTTCTGAGTTCCACCTCAAACTTACTTAAATAGAATTCACACAAGGAAGAACTTGGAACTGGACCAGAATTTCTGACTGCAATGATAGCTTGTCTTTCCTATGTATTTGGGATAAGTCTGAGTTTCAAACTCACCCCCACTGCTAAAGAATATTTTTATATCCTGAATTTTAGAAGTAATATGCCCTCATATACACTGGGCACACAAGCTCTAAAGGGCATTTGATTCCAGTTTGATTCCAGAATTTTGTTATAGCAAAATTCTCTTCATATGCAACTCAGGATGCACAGACTAGAAACACACCATCAAAACAGTAAATTAACTCTAGCACTTTGCTAATATTTAAAATTGTCACTAGAGAAATTATACACTGCCTGAAAATATTATTACCTTCAGAACATATAAGTGTAAATTTTTGTTTAACAAAAAAATTGCTTAAAAAATAAAAATGACAAAAAAGGTCTAACTTTGTAAACTGCATATCCAAATACCTTAATAGACCTCTAGTCTATAATCAATAATTGATAGATGAAAGAGAAACATAAACATATTATTCATCCTTAAAAGGAAGGAAATTCTAGCTGGGCAATGGTGGCACAGGCCTTCAATCCCAGCACTTGGAAAGCAGAGACAGTTGGAGCTCTGAGTTTGAGGCCAGCTTGGTCTACAGAGTGAGTTCCAGGACAGCCAGAGCAGACAGAGAAACCCTGTCTCAGGAAAAAAAAGAAAAAAGAAAAAAAGAAAAGAAAGAAAAGAGGAAATCCTGATACATGCTATAAAGAGAATTTGCATATGTATATGTTTTTTGACTATGTACATAATCGTATAGCCCTTTACATGAAGTTACATGAAGTTTTTAGAATAGTCAAATCCTCAGACTAATCTCACAAAATCAGAAAGCAGAATGGAACAGGTTAGGGGTGGTGAGGGTAAGGGTGTACAGGGAAGTTTTGTTTAGCAGATATGAAATTTCAATGTGGGAAGGCAAGAAGTCAGAGACAGATGGGGCTGACAGTCACATAAGTTCATGCACATGATGCTGCTCAGTCATATTCTTAAAAATGCTGTAACAGCCGTGGGACATAGTTCAGTGATAAAATTCCTCCTAGCATACACAAGGCACTGGATTCAATCCACAGTATGGTGGATGGAGGAGAAGGCTTAAGGCTGGGCATGGTGGTTCAAGTCTTTAAATCTCAGTACTTAGAAAGCTAAAGGTCACAAGTTAAAGGCCAGTATGGTCTACACAGTTAAGACTCTGTTAAAGGGCCGGGCAGTGGTGGTGCACACCTTTAATCCCAGCACTTGGGAGGCAGAGGCAGGCGGATTTCTGAGTTCAAAGCCAGCCTGGTCTACAGAGTGAGTTCCAGGACAGCCAGGGCTACACAGAGAAACCCTGTCTCAAAAAACCAAAAAAAAAAAACCAAAAAAAAAAAAAAAAAGACTCTGTTAAAGGAAGAAGGGATAAATGGTACATTTTATGTTAAGGATACTTACTAATAGATTTAAAACTTAACAAAGGAAGGAAAAAAAGGAACTTCCGGAAAAGACAAATTAGCAGGTGCTTTTTTTTGCAGGGCAGGAGAACTGACTTCCCATAAAAAGGAAAGAGAAAGTATACGACAGGTCTGATGAGAAGCAAAATGCTTTTATTTTTTAATTTTATTTATTCAATTTTTTGGTTTCTCAAGAGAGGGTTTCTTTGTGTAACCCTAGCTGTCTTGGAACTCAATTTGTAGACCAGGCTGGCCTCAAACTCACAGAGATCCGCCTGCTTCTGCCTCCTGAGTACTGGGATTAAAGGGGTGCACCAACACCGCCTGGCAAGATGCTTCTTTTTTAATATCTCTTAATTTGTCTTTGAATTAAGTAGCAAGTTCCCCAGATGAGTGAATAAAAATAGTGGGAAGTAAAGAGAAAGAGAGAAGACTGGAGGCAAAGACAAAAGGAAGAAAGATTGAAGATGATTTTTAGACACTGGGAAATCAGGTGTCTACCTGAGATAAAAGCATGAGTGGATAAGTAAAAATTATGATTTGATTTTAAAAATATAAAAAAAAAATAAAATTAAAATAAAAAAATTTTCCTCAGACACCAAAATTCTCTAACTTGAAACAAATGGAAAATGTTTTGTGTTTTGTTTTGTTTCCAAATTACTTGTGTTAGATATATGATGGAAAAGACACAGCTGCTGGGCATATGATCCTGGTCTTACATTTGTTGGCTGTAACAACTCTGGGCAAGTTGTCGGGAAAAAAAAAAAAAAAAAAAGCATGAGTGGAAACAAGAATGAGCCAGTGTAGTTCTGTGCTGTTCTAGTACAGGGTTACAGTGATAGGGAGCAGATGGATGATCTGGGCTTAAGTAAAGTTGTGGGTTTATTGTCAAGTAGATTGAGAATATGTATAGATAAGTGGACAGTTGGATTCATGGGAGAACATACTCCTGCTGGCAAGTATAACACTGGAAAAGAACAGAGAAAGCTAACATTCTCAAGGTCTGACTACAGAAATAGATGATGACTTGGGAGACAAAACATGCGGTGCAAAAAAGACGCTTCCTTTCTACAGGAGTGGACAAACACCTAGGGCATTATACTCAACTGACAGTTAATGTCAAACTCTGCATTTCCCTTATTTCAGTCTCTTCTTCCAGGTTTGTATACTGTACATATCAATTTTCCTATTGAGTTTCTCCACAAATGCCTGAAGGCATAACAACAAAAGATATGCACACATCTTAGAGGAAAAGCTTTGTTGGAGGAGCAGTTGTTTGTTGTTTTTTTTGAGATAGAGTCTGGCTAAGTTCCCAAACTAAGAGAAGTTTTAATCTGAAACCCAAGTAATTTCCCAACATAAAGGTGACGGTGAGACCCAAGCAGGCAACAGGCAGCACAAAGCACACCCCACACCAATCAGCACGCAGTAAACATTAAAGCAGATTGTTAAAAAGCAGCCCAGTTTTACAAATACCTTAAAGTTTGTTCTCCTGGCTCCTGCATCTTGGCTTTTTTCACCTGTAAACATCAGCACACGTAGAAATCAGTGCAGCAATCTGACTCTGAAACCCCAGTTGTTCAAACACACTTGTTTCTCAGCATCTCAGGTGGCGGGCTCCAGGGACCCTCACTATAGGAAATTCTGTAGTCTCTAGTCCTTTATATCACCACACATAGTTCTGATGTACTTTAAGCCATCTCTCAATGGCTTATAATACGTAGCACGCTATAAGTACTATGTGAATAGCTGTCATACTGTATTACTTAGGCATGTTATTACACGATATAAGTACTATGTGAATAGTTGTCATACTGTATTACTTATACTGTTATTACACGCTATAAGTACTATGTGAATAGCTGTCATACTGTATTACTTAGGCATGTTATTACACGATATAAGTACTATGTGAATAGCTGTCATACTGTATTACTTAGGCATGTTATTACACGCTATAAGTACTATGTGAATAGTTGTCATACTGTGTTACTTAGGCATGTTATTACACGATATAAGTACTATGTGAATAGCTGTCATACTGTATTACTTAGGCATGTTATTACACGCTATAAGTACTATGTGAATAGCTGTCATACTGTATTACTTAGGCATGTTATTACACGCTATAAGTACTATGTGAATAGCTGTCATACTGTATTACTTAGGCATGTTATTAGGAAATGGGAATGTCTGTAGAACTTGTGTACGAGAAATACCCTCCGCCTGTTACAGCCACCTTCGGTTGGTTAGTTCACATACTGACACTTGGCTGAGAAGGTTGACTATATGTTAACTAATATGCTAGTGTTTCATTTTGTTTTGACCTAAAATGTCATTACACAAAAATGTGAAACTTTTGTAATAATAGTTACTTGCAATAAGCCAATCAAGAGGTTGAAGAATCCCAGGATGTCACGCAGACTCTGATAAAGAATCTAACACCAGTATAACAGTGGGAGAAAGAGATGTAGCCCAAGTAATAAGGAAAACAATGTTTGAAACAGAAACTGTAAACTGAAAAAAAAAATTTCAACGACAGTTTATTTATTGCCTGCCATAATTTTAGAAGAGAAAAAATTTCAGCTATTCTTAAACCACCAGATTTCACCTTTAAATACTATCCTCTGGTTTTAACTCAATTGAGAACCCCAGTATGGTAACATATGGATTTAGTCTTAGTGCTGTGGGGGAACAGAGGCAGGTGGATCTCTGAGAATTCAAAGTCAGTTTGGTCTACAAAGCAAGTTCTGAGGACAGCCAAGGCTATACAGAGCCTGTCTAAAAACAAACAAACCAAAAAAAAAAAAAGAAAATGAAAATTATTAGTCTAAGTTGAGATAAAACAAAGATAGAAAATGGATAGGAGGAAAACATTAAATATAAAAACATAAAGAGGCTACTGGACCAATACAGATGAAAGATGATGCCCTAAGTAAGTTTCAGAGTAAACTAAAGGCCACAGCTGGACTGTGCTGGTCTTGGATATATTTCCCTATATTGTCCACTTCATTATAATTTTTAAACTATGTGCTAACTTTAGGAATTAGATGGGAATGAGTTGCTAAACCCAATTGCTTGAGACACAAAACATGTACACACACATATACACTTGAGAAATCTGATAACAAATGAAGGGGAATGATTTCATCAATTTAAAGCATTTTTTTTTTGTCCCTTAAACACATGGGGGCATAAAGCCAGCATTCTTTATTCATAGTGTAACATGGCAAAACAAGAAATAAAATGGTAGACACTCTCTCCCTTTTTTGTTTTTTGTTTGTTTGCTTATTTGTTTCTGGACAGGGTTTCTCTGTGTAACAGCAATGGCTATCTTGGAATTTGCTTTGTACACCAGGATGGCCTGGAGCTCATTACTCACAGAGATCCACCTGTCTCGTCTCTGAGGGCTGTAATTAACAGCATGTGCCACCACACCTGGCTAAGTAGACCCTTTTTATTTTTTTGGATGGTCACATCTAGCAAATAATAATACCAGGTTGCACTTAATTAACAAGGAGGGGAAACCAACAAATTACATATAGTTTTATAATGTTATCATAAGCAACCTTACAAAATACAGCAATCCTATCTACAGGTGGAGGACTCTTTCTCTCTGCTGGTGTAAGCCTCTACTTGAACAGAAAAAACAAACAGTAACTAAACCTAGGAAATACCCAAAGGCGAGCTCGGAGATAAAGCACCTGCTTAACATGAGCAAGGCCCTGGGTTGAATCTTTAATACTGGAGACAAGAAAACAAAAACAAAACAAGTAAGAAAACAACAACCACTACTCCCACAAAAAAGGGGGGGAGGGATAAAAAGAAAGAAAGGAAGGAAGGAAGGAGAGGGCTCACAATTTATAGAGCGAGCATCCATGAAAAAACAATATTATTATTACCTGGTGCTTTGAAGAATTTGCCAATATTTTAGTATCATATAGTCATCTGAGCCACTCACTCTAAAAGCTGAAACTGTTAACATTCCTACCGAATACCACATACTTTTCTAAGGCCCTCAGTTTTAGGATGCAGTTAGTGCGCTGACATTACAGGAGCACAGGTCTGCAGCCCCACACCCACTCCTTCATCCCTCCTGCCATCGCTGCTGAACAAAGCAGCAGCAAGTAAGCAGCAGAACTCTCTGCACCTGTTTCAAACGTCTCTCATTCACTGAACTTTTTCGGTAGATAATCAAAACTGCTCTGATAATTATGGTTCTAAGTCTCAGGTCAACCCGACAACTGATTACGATAGTACAGTAGTCCTTGTAGTTTAAGGTCACCTGGATCCCAAACTGGGATTTTTGTCTCAAGGAAACAAGTGGGTTTATGAAGTAAAACTTCTGAGTCTGGAAGGTCAGAACTCATTTACAACACTGAAGCCGGGTATGGTGGTGCACTCCTGCAATCCTGGCCCCAGGAGCTTAAGGCGGAGGCTCAGGAGTATCAGCCAGTCTGGGCTTCTTAGTGAGACACTGCCTTCAAAATAGAAAGAGGGACCAGCTGGGGAGGCTATTCTTTATACTCTACAGACTACTCCCCTTCGTGGAAAAGAAAGACTAGAAATAAGAGCTGACTCGGTCGTTCCTTCTGAACAGTTTGTGGCAGTCACTTGTTTTATCATATTTGGGATCTGCAAATATGTCTACTGCAACCTGTGGACAGCTGGTCTCCTGAAAATGAACCACTTACTCTAAGTATTTTCTTTAAATGGTAAGTACTCCATGTTTTCTTAGATTCTGCACTTGTCTACTTGGCATCTACCAAGTAAGGAACCTGCCGAGAGGACAAAGCTGTTTGTATTTTATCTAGAATCCAGAGCTTCCTTCCCTCTACCTAATTCAAATATTCCTTCTTTAAATACTGTTTGAGACAGGGTCTCATGTACAAGTTATGGAGCCTAGGCCGAGCTTGAATTCCTCATGCTCCTGCCTCCACTTCTCAAACGTCTCCATTAGGGTTTCCATTGATGTGAGATAAATGCTGTGATCAAAAGCAACTTGGAAAGCAAAGGATTTATTTCATCTTACACTTCCAGGTAATAGTCCCTCACTGAGGGAACCCAGAGCAAGAACTGAAGCAAAAACCACGGCGGGTGCTGCTACAGGCATTATAGATGGGAGTCATTTTCTCCATCGTGGCTCCTCTGCCCAGAAGACTCTAGCTTCTGTCAAGTCAGCAAAAAACCAAATCAGCACATCAAGTGCTAGGACCCCTGGTCTGCACCAGCTTGGCTGACCACCCTGTTTTCCCTGTTCTAAATCACAAAACAGCCTGCTAGAATTATTGTAACAAGTCACACCATTTCTGTCTGCCTCAGTCTCTATGTAGAAAATCTAACGAAGCCCATGGCCATGTTTCCTCGAGTACTTTCTGCCTCCTTACTGACACCGGTACTGACCTGTCAGGTATAGTGTGCCTTTTTCAAATGTTCTGACGTGCCCATGTGTTCACACGGTTGCCCCGACACATTTACACCAGGAGCACAAGCAAATAAGAAAGTGACTTTCTATAACAATAACCAAACAACAGACATCCTAGGTTTAAAGTGCTTCAGTGTCTTACCTTCCTCTAATATGTAGGCTTTGCATAATGCTATAGAAACTGAACAGAGCGTGAAGGCACGGAAGCAGAGTAGAGAGATGAGCCGTTAGCAGGTTAGTCTCACAGTTCTATTACTTTACTTAGGTAGGGGGTAACTAATGAGTCCCATTTCAATAGTATGTTAATATCTACATAAGTCTTTGAATTTATGAATAGACTTTTGTCTTACTAAACTCTCAATGGCGCCATTTTCCTTGGTACATTTAGTACCTATAGTTCAACTGTTTGCTAACAGTGCACATCCTATATACACTGTTCAAGATGATTTCAACACTATTACTCCCCTG
The DNA here is from genome assembly GCF_004785775.1 of Grammomys surdaster. Classification (NCBI taxonomy): domain Eukaryota; kingdom Metazoa; phylum Chordata; class Mammalia; order Rodentia; family Muridae; genus Grammomys; species Grammomys surdaster. The sequence continues at coordinate 5,586,590 of NW_021621113.1, read as the reverse complement.
ATTATTATGAACTCACCAAGGACAGGGAATCACACTTAATAATTTCAAAAGGTCTTTTTATCAGCTGCTTGTGTCTCCCTAACTTTTACATTTACCTTGACTGAGAGGGTTAAAAGAACAGCAAAGTAATCATGAGTATACAACACTCAACACAAAGAAAAGGCAACGCTCATCTGGTAACGCTGAGTGTACCAAACAGACTCCTTAGCATTAAGGCAGCCAAGTTTGAGTTTAACAACACTAACATGTCAGGCAGAGCAGTGCACATTTGTGATTCCAATCTGAGAGGCTGAGGTAAGAGAATCGTACATTTAAGGCCACTGGAGACTGCATATAGCAAGACTCAAATACCTCAAGAGCAAAACAAGAGAACATATAACATTGCTTTCTTAGAAGGAAATTACTAAGGAATCTGTTCTTTACTCCCTTTTCTAATTTGGATTCTATACATATAATTGAGTAATATTCAAAATTTCTTCAGATTAACTTTTATACAACCAACTTGAACTTGAAGGAAAAACTCACCGGTTGCTCTGGTAGGTCTTGCTCTTCTTCCATGAGGACCTCTATCCCTTTACACACTTACGTGACTGGACTGAAGGTCTCTGCGGTCTTCACAAACTATTTGTAAAAAGAGAGGAATCAAAGCTTTATACACTTGTAAACTATTATCATCAAGGTCATCACAGAATAACTTTTTAATATTTTGCTACTCAAGCTAGCATTCTACGTTAGTTCCAATCTCAAAATCTCAAACTTGCACGTGGCTTTTCAACACTGACATGCTGTTCCAAGTCATGAGAGCTGTACACCCTGACTTCTGTACGGCTCTGCGAAAGCCAACACGTGGAGCCACTTCTACTGGTTACTATAGTGCCTAATGCATTAAACACTTTACAATGACAGTCATGCGAAGATAATAAAACAATTTTTTTTTAAGGATTAGGGTTACATTTAAAATGATAGAGACTGGCCTAGCAGGTCAGTAAGTTATGATAACATCTAACCTGCTTTAATGTGGAACATTTACATAACTGTTAACACAGACACACAGAATTGCTTTAAATAGGACAAACTGGAAAATCAATTAAATACATCACAATCAGCTATCTATCTATATGTAATCAATTTAAATGAAAATATAACTCTTCTGGATCTCGATAAGGCAAATAAACAGGTAAAGTGAAACCTTAAATATGAGAATTAAGGAAAAATAATTATGTAAAGTTAGGATCCAATTTAATCTGAAATAATGAACTTCCACTAAATATACTAGGTGATTATTTAAATAAATCTTTACTTTTCAAACCCTCTTCCTCTGGTCCTAATTTTTAAACAAAAGAAGACAACCACCACCTTTGACCTGCTAACAAGGATACATTATAAAAATGAAATACTCCATTCCGACTTAACCGAGGCTTGCCATTTCCCAGAGAAATGCTGCTTAAGTCTCACCTGTATAATTTCTCCTACCAGCTAGTGAACGAAACTTTACAGTTAAAGTAAGTTTAGACTTCTGCTGCAGCAATAATGTAACGAACAATAGATGCAGAGAAAACCAAAGCCTTTGTTTCTGCTGGTGTCCACTCAACTTGTGTGGCTCTCGTTTGTACAATATAATATACGGCTTAGAGCCACACATAAAACCAGGAAAAGGACAGAAAACAAGTTTAAGAAATACAAGCAGATGAAAAACTTTAACAATTAGATGATAAAGCTTTACTCTTTCCTCTGCTCTTAAATGTCAAAAGAAAACCAGTTTAAAGGTCAGAAGTACTTGATGCTCAATTCACTCACGTGTAGCTCATGCAGAGCCTCAAAAGCTGCGTTCCGAGTATGACGCAGACAACCTGCACTGCGGAATTACAGGATGCAAAATGAAAGCTCATGGCTACAACCTTCCCCAACTTGCTTTACTAAACACAGGAGAGTATGAGCGAGGATAATCTATGTGACCATGAAACTGATCTGTAACTGTAAAAAACAAACACTTTTTGTCTTACAACTTTATGATTACTTTAATTAAAATCTCTGATTACTGGACTATGCAAGCGTACATTAGTATATATATGCCTTCAGCCCATTAGAGCAAACAAAATAGATTCAATCTATTAGAGAAACAGAGCATCTTCACTCTTTAGTTGCTGACTTTGAGTCTAACCAACACAGAAAGTGGTAACACTTCATGGTTTCTCAATCAAGAATATAAATGTAAAAACTGCAATCTGAAGTTTTTTTAAGAATTGCTCTCAGGGGGGGCTGGAGAGATGGCTCAGCGGTTAAGAGCACTGACTGCTCTTCCAGAGGTCCTGAGTTCAAATCCCAGCAACCACATGGTGGCTCACAACCATCCGTAATGAGATTGGATGCCCTATTCTGGTGTGTCCGAAGACAGCAACAGTGTACTCATAAATAAAATAAATAAATAAATCTTAAAAAAAAAAAAAAAAAAAAAAAAAAA
>NW_021621113.1:5575360-5584029 GCF_004785775.1 Grammomys surdaster | reverse complement strand
AAAAAAAAAAAAAAAAAAAAACTTAAAAAAAAAAAAAAAAAAAAAAAAAAAGAATTGCTCTCAGCAAAGAGGAATGGGAACCTCTTCCCTGGGGCAGAGTTAAAATGTACATCAGGATAGAGGAAGGGAGAACAATTATTAAAAATGATAGTCAATAGTATTTTTTAATTTTATTTTTAAACACAAAACTAATTTATTTTTAAAATCAGAATATTAAAAGAGAACATAAAGTTTTTTACAGATCAAAAGGGGGTAATAAGTTTTAAAAGATATATTACTTAAATATGTATAATCAAATGTTTAAACTATTCAAACTAAAACAAAAATAATTTAAGGTAAGTTATAATCTTGAGCTATTCAAGATGACTTATGTAGCAAGTTATAAGGTGACTTCTTTATGAAAAAAATTAGGAAATAATTTTCTCTACTTCTGTTTCTTTGAAAATAAACATTCTTGTTAACATCTTCAAAACTCCCAATCTCCTTCCTCTGAGCTTTTCAACTGAAGGGATAAAAGGACAGTTTCCATATTTCAGAGAGAAGAACTTTGAAAACTCAGGCTTAATATTTTTAAGTAACTGGTCAATTATCACCAGTAATTTCCATCATTTTAAAACAAAAGCTGGGTGTGGTGGCACACGTCTGTAATTTCAGCACTCAAGAGGCTGCGGCAGGGGAATTATTGTAACTCTGAGAACAGCCTAAGCTATACAGGGAAACACAGTCTCAAACAAAATCAAAGGAAACAAAAACAATACCACTAAAACCAAATCAAATCAAAGTAGCTTACAAAGAAATAATACTATTTCTTTCAGGATCTCATCAATCCTGGCAATTATTTGGGACACTTTCAAATATATATTCTAGAACATCTGTGAAAAAAATACATTACTAGCAATAAATTATATTGTTGCAATACAATAAAATATACATCAAAGTACTATTACTATCAATATAGAATTCTTCCTTCCAATAATTTTTAAGTTGAAATATAAGTCTGTTAAATAGAAAGATTCAAGTATTTTTCACATTTTCAGCATTTATCAATGTGCTAAAACTTGTTTATTTATTTATTTATTTATTTAGTGTGATTCTAGAGAGCAAACCGAGGGCCTCACACAGGCTAAGTATTCTATAGTCTACCACTGAGCATATAATGGCTCAGCCATAAAACTTCCAATATTATGTCACCCCAACTTTTTTTTTAAATCGATTCAGGATACAAAATAGAAAGTCACACTCATTAGCAATGTAGGAAGCTGGATAACATTAACCCAATTCTTGTTTCCACTCTGAATTGTTGCAAAAATGTTAGAATTCTTATTTCCATGAATTAGTTGTAGTTTATATGTATTTTTACCATTAGTAAAACCTGATATTATTCTGTGGTAAGATGGGAGATTTAAAAATACCAAATAATAACAGCTGTGACACAGAAGTGAAAAGACTTTTGTGCTATGGAAATGAACATAATAGGAATGCAGTCACTAGCTGATGAAGTTACAAACATGCCAGGTTAACCTTTCAGTTTAAGTACCTTTCACTTGAGCAATAAAGTCTCAACAACTTTCAAGTTTCAGTTCTTACTTCTGGTTTCTAAATACACTTGCTTTATCATCTTTTCTGAAGATGAGAACTCGTTAGTATTCATATATCTTTATGGAAATATAAACACAAGTAACATGGGTTTAATGGGTTATATTTAGGATATATATGTATATACAAATATATATGCTTATAATAGCTATTAATGAAAAAAGAAGCTATGACTTTGAAGGAGATGAGAGAGGGATACATAGGAAAGGTTGGTGGGAGGGGAAGAAAGGGAGAAATGTGAAATTAAACTAAAGTCTCAAAAATAAAAACAAAAAACAAGGAAAATATAATATCAAGAAGAAAACTAGTATTTCCTAAGAGTTCACATTTCTCTACACTGTCAATGAAAAAGCTAGATGGTTTGATTCAAAGAAGCTGACAGTTATGTTCTTTTGTGAACTTTTTCTAGGGGTTGGGAGGGGTCCTCACAATGTTGCCCAGGCTTGCCAAGAAACCCTGCTCTCAAGTGACAGCCCTCTGCTGAGTCACCACTCCCGTGCCAACATCATTTCCTCTCCTTTGTTTATTCTATGGGGGTTCAGGGTTTGTGCTGTGCGCACGTGGAGCCCAGAGAGCAGCCTGCAGCAGTCACCCCTCTCCTTCCCCCGTGTGGGCTCTGCGGGGGAAGGGGGATTCAATTCCGATCCCCAGGCCTGCAAACAAGCGCTGTCACCTGAGCCATCTCACAGGCCCCCAAACACCCAATTTTTAGAACACTATTGCAGTTTCACATGGTCATAAACAAAGCCAAATCTTTTTATAATAGCACAACTTATGTTCACAGCTAAGACGTAAGAAAGTAAATAATTAGTAATAAATACTTCAAAATTCTAGATTCCTACTTCATAATCTTTCTTTGTAGCTAGATCAACACATTATTTATCTTGTGATCATAATGGCCATAAGCAGAACTTGATCTATTTCAATGTGCTACTGCAGAAAGAAAAATTAAGTATATTTATATATACTGTGCCTATGTAAAAGTATGTATCACTCTTAATTATGACTTCAACAGAATGTATAAATAATGAGAAATACCTGATTATATTATATACAACAAAGGAATTTATAGGCAGTTAGGTGTGCACAGAAGTATTAAGATTAACATTGTTACTTTTTTTTTTTTCTCGAGACAAGGTTTCTCTGTGCATCTCTGGCAATTCTAACTTGTTCTTACCAGTGACTGAAAGTGGGTGATGCAAAGGGGGAAATCTAGATTTTATACATTAGCTTTCAAATAAGTAAATACAGGCTTGTTTCAATACTTATATATTTCTTACTAAAAATTAGACAAAAATGGCAATAATAACTGTTTGTGAGGAAGAATAGAGGCTATAAAAACTAAAAGTCTCAGCACCAGCTAGAGGACAAGGACACAGGGTGTGGGCGCAAGTGCTTCTCCTTTCACTACCTCACTCAGCTCTCTCTCTCTACCCTAAGACACAGGCGGCATCTTGGAGTCACGAGATTTAAACAATCTGCCAAAGGTCAACAGAAATGATGTAACTGTAGGGTAAGGTGGAAATCTGCTAGAAAGAAACTCGAGGATAGTGATAATGGCTGCACACTGTGAATTCATCCAAGGTCACCAAAATGACTTTAAAATGGTTAAAATACTTAGTGTGTCGACTCTCTCTCTCTCTCTCTCTCTCACACACACACACACACACACACACACACACACACACACACACACACAGAGCAGACTAGAAAGACAAACTTATGATCAAACCTAAAAAGTATTTACAGTATGAAATAAACAGCCGGGTGCAGTGATGCAGTTTTAATCCCAGCACTTGGGATGCAGCAGCAGGAGGAGCTCTATGAGGCTAGCCTGGTCTACACAGTGAGTTCCATACCAGTAAGAGTTACAGAGACAAACTAGTATGTGAAAGTCAGAAAAGTTGATTATCAATGTGTAGAGAACATTTACATCATATACTACCATTAATTATAAATATATGAAGAACTAAGTTTTCAAAAATTTGTGAGGAAAAACACAGTACCACAGTATTCCATGTTTATCCATAAAGAGATAAATTTATAAGCAACAGAAGAAAACAGATCCTGTTGTATGAAATAAACTGTCATGCAATAAAACAAATGTAAGGTTAAGAGGATAAAACTAAAACAACGGCAATTTCTGCATGGTTATGATGAATAAAGTCTAATATCTACAATACAAACCAAACCTTACCTATATCACTGATAATTATGGGGCAAACCACGACTTGGTACATAAGCCCCCCAAGCGACACAAACAGGCAGTTTAAGTAACTGCTAAGAACATATTCACTACTAATTGATGAAATACAAATTAGGTTCTATTTCACATACACTAAAATACCAAAAATAAGTCTAAAAAAACCCTAAAGGTTATCAGCCAGGAGTGGTGGCACACACCTTTGGTCCCAGCACTCAGGAGGCAGAGGTAGGTGGATCTCTGAGTTTGAGGCCAGCCTGGTCTCAGGGTAGCCAGGGCTACACTGAGAAACCCTGTCTCAAAAGACTTAACAAAACAAAAAACCAAAAAAGCAAGATAAATCACATTCAGATCCAGGTATGAGGTGAACACACCAAGACGAGTTCTCAACCCAAAGATTTATTTGCCCCAGAAGAACAAATAGCAGGGAATAAGAAGGCCTGCCTCTGGTTGGGGTGGGTCAGAGGGGAGCCATAGGCAAATGGCAGGTTATAAAGGGGAAAGTGGAAACCCCACGTTAGGATGAGCTGGTTTGTTTTAACTTTTGATTGCTGAATTCAAATAATTTGATAGCTGGACCTTGATGATCAGCCTGAGGAGAAGGTGGCTAACTAAAGGGATAGACCTTGGGGGCTAGCTTTAGGAATGTAATCTAAATGCTCTCAGCAAGGAGGAAAGGGAAAGGCAAAACCTGTCAGTGCCACATTTGCCTGCTAGAGCCTTCAATGATCACAATATGGAGGAAAGCTAACTACATTTATGAAATAAAATAAAACTAAAAACCAGAAATATGTCCCAAACTTTGGAAAACCTCAGTTATTAGTGAAAGAGTTGTTAGTAATTAAAAGATCTTCAAACCCATCTCACTGACTCCTGCTCGTGGTTGTAAATCTGATATTTAACAATTCTGGCTAGGCATGTACACTTAGCACTTGAGTGGAGTCAGGAGGATCATAGCTCAAGGTCATCTTTAGCTCTCTTCCTCAAAAAAAAAAAAAAAATGGTAACAACAAATTCTGTTTAAATCACCCATTTTTCCTTGGTCCTATGAGGTCTATGACCAACACTAAATTTTATTATTATTCGCATGAAGCAGCACACAGCAAGTTATCAATAATCAATATACAGAGGAAAAGCATGTGAAGAGGAGGAATAGACTGGCATGCCAAGGAAAACAAGCAATTCCCATTGGAAACCTACAATGGTGGGCAATTTCTCTGGAGCTCTCCTGGAGGAGGGTGCTAACACTTTGATTCCTTACTGAGTAAACACATATTTCTACTGTTTTAAGATTCCAGAGCAGTGGCATACCCTTAATCCCTGCACTAGGGAGGGGAGGCAGACGGATCTTTGTTCAAGGCCATCCTGGTCTACATAGTTCCAGGACAGCCAGGGCTACACAGAGAAACCCTCGAGGGGGTGAGGGTGATTTGTCACAGCAGACAGAAAATAAACAGCAAAGAATTTTGGTTTTCTTATTAACACTCTGGGCTTGCTGGCTATCTCCTGGGTACTGAGTGAAATATACAAGCTGAAAAAAAATGAAAAATGAAAAAAAATGTATGGAAATAACAGGAAGTAGCTGTACCTCCAACTGACCAACTACTGCTAAACAACCAAGGCAGGAAGCTGGGTGTGGTGGCACATGTCTGTAACCTCGGGATCCTGGAGGCAGAAGAGTGAGGAGTTCAGGGTCACACTCAGCTACACAGTGAGCTGAAGACCAGCTGTAATAGTGGTAAAATGTCATGTGCTATTTGGCTTTGTTCTCCTGTCTGTTCCACACTCCATCATGTTTATTTCAAGTATTCTCCAAAACACCTTTTCCTAGGATGGTCTGCCCGGTAACTGTACTATCAAGAAGGAAAACAGCCAGCAGCTAAGGGTATTAAAAAACACTGTGTCCTTGAGAACAGCTAGAGGTAAAAGACAGACATTACTGTTGTTTATCCCATCTACTAAAATGTCTACAGTGGGAACAAGCCGCCAGCAGTTCATCCACAAGAAGCTCACCCAGAGAGAGAAAGCTCTCAGCAGCTGATTGCCTCGGCTTCCCCAGATGCTTTCTGCTAGGTGCAGTAAGCCCTGATTTGATGATCCTTTTGTCTGGTATCTCTAGAGGTCTCTACTGGATGCTGTGTGCATCCAGTCTGACAGTGTTTTGCTCTCTGTGCTCTACTATGCTATGTATGCTCACTCATTTGAAACTGAAACATAGCTACTGTAGACCACTCTCTCAGGACATATAGGAACAGCAGCCTGGGCTGTGTAAGATCTTATTAAAGAAACAAAAACACGCCGGGCAGTGGTGGCACACGCCTTTAATCCCAGCACTTGGGAGGCAGAGGCAAGCAGATTTCTGAGTTCGAGGCCAGCCTGGTCTACAGAGTGAGTTCCAGGACAGCCAGGGCTACACAGAGAAACCCTGTCTCGAGAAAAAAAAAAAAAAAAAAAAAAAAGGGAGGGGAGGAAGAACATAAAACACTGAAAAACATCTCATCTCAAATAACTGGAAAACTTGTCTAACAGATTTGACATATAACTCCAAAGTTAGCACTCTGTTTTTATGCTGAGTCCAATTCTAAATTTAAATTAGAGAAAAAAATACTCAGTAAACAGCAATACTTAGAGTTTTGGGTACTCTATTATCTTGATAAATCTTTCCAATGCTTTAAGAATGAACTCAAATACCGGTATTTGTAAAACAGCCACTTAAGATGACCATCTAGCCAGGCATGGAAGTGTACACCTTTAATTCCAGCACTGGGAAGACAGTCAGGCAAATCCTTATGAGTTTGAGGTCAACCTGATCTACACAGTTTCAGACCAGCCAAGGCTACACAGTAAATCTCTGAGTCAAAAACAATCAAACAAAAGACTACCCATCTGCAAGACAGTTACTGTATTTTCCAACTAAAGACTAAACATATTCCTAATAAAGTTTATATTTTTCTTCTTGAGAGATTTACATCATTTTGTGGCATCTACAGAATAGTATGATTTTCCATAAAAACTCTTACTAAATATTTAATTGTTTAAAAATATTTTAAGACAGGGTTCTTAAGTGGCCAAGGATGGCCCTGAACTCCTAATTCTCCTTCCTCAGCCTCCCAAGTGCAGGGATTACAGGCATAAACCACCTCACCTGGTTTAACTGTTTAATTTTATAACTCTGGAACTAGGGGCTGTGACCTTCTAAGGCCATTTCTAGTTAGGCCCCAGTCCTAAAGTTCTCCAGCCTCCCAAACAGTGCCACGAGTTAGGAAAACAAGTCATGGCTACCTCTGTTTCTCAGTATTAGTTTCCTACAGATGACTGATAAATCTAGGTTATGTACATAACCTAACAGTTTTCCTTAAAGTAGAGGAGGTAAACAGAATCTCTGTTCTGCTGTTTTTGTATGGCGGTTTTAGTCATTCTACATCCACCTCTACTGACTACAAGAAAGATCAACTACACAGCCTGATGTGAGGGTGCATGCCCCTAATCTCAGAACAGAGGCTGCAAAGATAGGAGGATTGTAAATTCAAGGCAGTCTCGGACTACATAGTAAGACTCTAACCTCAAGGAACAAAGGGAACGAGAATAGAAAGAAGCTGGGAGGGAGAAAGGAAGGAGTGAGGGGAGCACAGTCAGTCAGGGTCTGCACACAAGTTCACTTTCTGAATATGAATTTATCCCTTCTAAACATCACAAAATTATGTGGGATTTAGCTGGTCTCCTATGCCAGGGCTTTCACTAATTTAGGGTAATTACAGCTTTAATGTGGGGGAGAGGTAGTGCAACTCTTACTCATTTTGCTTTCTGCTTCCTCTGCTTTTGTTGTAGAGATCTACAGTTACTTTAAGGCTGTCCTTGCTTCTTTTTCTAGCCTCAAATGCATTTATTCATCCGTAACATATTTGATGTCTATGTATGTCAGATACTAGTCTACATATAGGAAGTGATGAATACAGAGTCAACAAACTAAAGTAATCTTTATTCTAATGGGCAAGATTCAAAAACTAAATAAGGTGATGTCATTTCATGAAGTTATAAGTACTAGAGTAAACAGAAATGAAGACTAGAAAACACATGAGCTGGGTGTGGTGGCTAATCTCTGTAACCTCAGATTGGGAGATGGAGGCAGGAGGATCAGACATTCAAAAGGATGGAAGAGACCAAGTCCCAAAAGGGGTTGGGGGTGGGAGAATGACAACAGAGAAGCTACTTGGAAAGGAAAGCTCTCTGACATATAATTTGTCAGCAGAAATCTAATATAATGAAGGTGAGAGCTGTCTGTTGGGGAAGAAAGGTTTTCCTTCCAGGAATGAACATTTGGTAAACAAGAAAGAGTAAAGAAAGTAAAAATAGTATCTTGGCATTTTTGAGAAATAATAAAAAGACTGGTGCTAGCAAATTAATGAGTAGTAATATTGGTAAGGACCCTGGGAAAGTAACCAGGGCTAAGCAATAAAACGACGACAAGGTCTCACCTTTACTCACTGAATGCTAAATAGTGACTAGACTGCAGGGAAATAGATGCCAGCCTGCCACAGGCAGAGCCTTCAATGTTTTTTTAAAGGAAATGCTCAAAACTGAGAACAACGGCCAAGAAACTGAGGGATGCCCCAGGTGATGTCCATTTTTTTTTTTTTGTTAGCTTGACTGGCATCTGGTACATTAATTACTGAAACTTTAAATGTGCTTTGATTTTTTTTTTTTCATCTAGTTTCAACCCATCAACCCAATCTCTCTGGTTCTTATTTTTCAAACTCCATTAAAGTCTCATCAGCTGAAGGTAATGTTTCTATCTTTAAAAAAAAAAAAAAAAAAAATCAGCCGGGCAGTGGTGGTGCACGCCTTTAATCCCAGCACTTGGGAGGCAGAG
>NW_021621113.1:5508010-5575260 GCF_004785775.1 Grammomys surdaster | reverse complement strand
AAAAAAAAAAAAAAAAAAAAAAAAATCCTTTCAGAATCCTTTATACCTAAAGAACTACAGAAGGAGACAAAAACATCCAGTGAACCTATACTCAGTTCCTTTGTTCAAGCCCCACAACTTGGCAACAGCACAAATCACATACTTTTTAAGGGGGTTTGGAGAGCTCCAACCACACTACACCTGCCATGATAAACTTTTTGCAGACAGACAAAAGCCGTCACTATACTAGCCAACTCCTTCTATAAACAGCCCCAGTAAACAGAAGTCAACTTATGGCTACTTTATTTGGAGGCACAAAGGAGAGATATGTTTTAGTATTGTCAGCTGTAGGAATATTTATGCTAACTTTACAACTTTCATTAAAAGAATACATCATAATTACTGAGAAAGTTATACACATAGACTATATTAAATTCTTAAAAATAAGAATATTTTATCAGGAATATATTAAGAACAAGAATTGTTTTCCCAATTTCTAATTTTACCTCTTGGAAAATCATCCTTAAAGTTGTCTATAAAACTGTCTCTAATGAAAACTAACACAAACTTTTCCCTCACCAGCTTCCAATAAAAAGAGATGCATTCCATAGGAAAAACTTCCAAGCCACAGTATAGCGTACTAAGGAATGGGTTAATCTGAATTTGCTAATGGGAAATGAGTCTGGGCCTGGGCAAGTGCTAATTAATTACTTAAGTATGAGGACTAGAGTTCAGATTCCTGGAAGCCACACACATGCTGGGTGAGTGTGGTGGCCATTTGTGATTCCTGTGCTGGGAAGGTGTAGATGGGGGATCCCCAGAGCAAGCTGGCTAGACAGTTAGCCACATCACCAAGCTCTACTTCAAAGATGTATCAACAAACCCCACCACTCCTTCCCAGCACCGGTGCTTCAGCCTACACAGTGATGAACAGCAATGAAGGCAGATTTAACTTATTGTACCTTTTCTTTTCTTTTTTTTTTTTTTTTTTTTAAAGATTTATTTATTTATTTTATTTATGAGTACACTGTAGCTGTCTTCAGACACACCAGAAGAGGGCATCGAATCTCATTACGGATGGTTGTGAGCCACCATGTGGTTGCTGGGATTTGAACTCAGGACCTCTGGAAGAGCAGTCAGTGCTCTTAACCGCTGAGCCATCTCTCCAGCCCCTTATTGTACCTTTCCAACAAATCTCTATAAGAAGCAGGTCAGGCAAGAATAAGAATTTAAGGTATACACTTTGGGATCAGACTCCAGAATTTACCAGCTCTGATACTATCGAGGGGCATGAAATCTCAGATAAGGCCTCCTAGACCGCAGTTACTTCATGAGTAAAAATGCATGTGAGAAGCACTGAATGGCCTCAACTTGACTGTTATGTGGAAACTAAGAAAGAATCCTAATGATGCTCTGTAGCTCAAGCAGTATCACAACGTCTTTATTCAAGATTATTGCAGTAGTGGGGAAACTTTTATTTTTTAATGTTTTTATATTAATTATGTACAGGAGCTGGAAAGATGTTTAGTAGTTAAGACTAATATTGCTCTTGCAGAGGACTTGGTTCCATTCCCAACACCCATATCAAGCAGAACTGCCTCTAACTCCAGTTCCAGGGGAATCTGATACCCTTTGTCCTCTAAGGGCACCTGCACACATGTACACAAAAACTCATGTAGCTATACACACATACACATAAAAATAAAAATATATAAATTATACACAGAGTGTGTTTCACTATGACACTTTCATTTACCATCACTCCTCTCATTGTTTCTGGTTTTTTAAGACAGGATCTCACGGAGCAGATACTGGCCTTGAACTCAGTTTGTAGCTGTGGATGACCCTTAACTCTGGATTTGTAACAGTACCTCCAAAGAATGAGGACTGTATGCACTGCTGTATATTGCAGTTAAGATCATGATGCAGCAGGGTCTCCTCTCAATTGTTTTACATCATTATTCGCTAAAATCTTTATAAAATCAAGGTAACTTTCAGAGGATCAAATCTAGTAAACCCAGAGGCTGGAGAGATAACAATTAAGAGTTTGAATTGGCCGGGCGGTGGTGGCACACGCATTTAATCCCAGCACTTGGGAGGCAGAGGCAGGCGGATTTCTGAGTTTGAGGCCAGCCTGGTCTACAGAGTGAGTTCCAGGACAGCCAGGGCTACACAGAGAAACCCTGTCTCAGAAACAAAAAACAAAAAAACAAAACAAAAAAGGAGTTCGAATTGTCCTTCTAGAAGATCCAAGTTCAGTTCCCAGCACCCACTTTCAACAGCTCACAACTGCCTGTAACTCTAGTTCCAGCAGGCATCTAACACCTTGGTCTCCAAGGGCACCTGCAATAGTGTGCACACACCCACAGGAAGACATGGGCAACTCACATAGTTAAAAATAAATCATCCCCCTAAACCCAACTTCAATCTGCACAAAAGCTAATGTTAAAAAACAACAACAAAAAAAACCCTACAGCTGAAGTTTTTCAAAGTATAAGTATAGTGCATTATAAATTATTGCAGCAACTTTGTGACTGATGAGCAACCAGCAGGCTGTTTAAATGAATGTAATAAAACAGAAAACATTGCAATGCATCACTACTGAATAGTAGTCTCTTGAACAAACAAACAAAAGGTCAGAAGTTGAAGCCACAAACACCAAATTCGAATATGCTTAATTGGCTTTGCTACTCTGGGCAAGTTATATACTCTGTGCTTCTGTTTCTTCACATAGAAAATTAGAATATACTTCATAAGGCTCTAAGAATTGCAGTTAATAATGTATGAACCATTTAGAAAAGAATAATACCAGACATAAATGCCATGTAATTTAATGTTTGTGTATGTACATATGTATGCATTTATTTATTTATTTATTTATTTATTTATTTATATTAAGAAGAGGTCTTGCTGTGCAGCCCGGGCTCAGCTGGAACTCACAATCACCATTTTCCTGCTGTGGCCTGAGTCCTGGGACTGCAGGCACAAACACCATGACGACCTGAATTCACTTTTCTTTCTTTTTTCTTCTTTACTACAGATTTTTAGGGTTCAGTTGTACAAGAAGTCACCAAATAAAAAATAACTATACTTATAAATAAAGTAATCTTTATATTAAGCTGTAGTAGACTTATGCAATAACTTTAAACTCTTAAGTGGCTTCAAGGCAATATGATTTCATAAATCCAGTTTAAAAAAATCATATACCATCATCATTGTTGACACATTCTTAGGTCTAAAAGTTAGTTGTTCATTTTCTGTGTGTTTAGTTTCTACTTTTAGTTTGGTTTGAATTTTCTGAGACAGAATCTCACTCAAACTCACCAAAATTCCTACTTCCTCCCAAGTGCCAGGATTACAAATGTGTACAATGTCCTTCCTAAATTAGTTTAATTCTATTAATTCTTATATTTAACTCGGAAATGTATAAATGAGATGCAGAATTTAATTGCTGGTTCTATACATAAGATCATCTAATTCATGTAAGCAGTACATGAAATATGTAATGTTATAATGGACAAAGTAGACACTCAAAGAGCTGTACTACAAAGATTACTCTTCATTACTTTACCGGGGGAAAAAAAATCTGGCTGTTATAAATACTAACCAAATGAGTAAGTTAAAGTGCATCCAGCACAGTCTACAAGGGGATCTTTAAGATACTGAATACCCACAGAGAAACCCTGTCTCGAAAAACTGAAAAAAAAAAAAAAAAAACTGAATACTAACTGTATTCCACTGATTTTTTGTGTTTTCTAAAATAAAGCACTATTCGGTACATATACTGGCACAATCCCAACACTTAGGAGATGGAGGCAGGGGGTCAAGAGGTCAAGGCCACCCTCATCTATACAGGAAGTTGGAGGTTAGTCTCCATCTTAAAAAAAAAGTCATACTTAAACTACAGATTTCTTCTGATTTAAAATGATTTTGTACACTCAAAAGGGAAAAACATTAAAGACAAACATGAGGCCCATGCTTTAAATGTCTGATTTTGTTTGTTTTTCAAGACAGGGTTTCTCTTTGTAGCCCTGGCTGTTCTGGAACTCGTTCTGTAAACCAGGCTGGCCTCAAACTCAGAGATTTGCCTGCCTCTGCCTCCTGAGTGCTAGGATTAAAGGAGTATATGACCACTACCAGGCTTAAATGTAAATAAAGCACGCCTACATTCACTAACTAGCTACCTTATGATTTGGTTGATGGTGCCAAACAAAATCAAGATGGTATGTTCTATCATGTGCTATGTTGTCTAATATAAAGGATTTCATGTTTCTTAGACTTAAGATACGTATTTGGAACAGGAACAGGCACTTATATTTTTAAGTTAATCAGAATATAAAGTCCAGCTGTTTTTCTTTGTATTTCATTATAAATAGAATTCAACTGTTGGTATAAACTACTTAGGTGAATTTATGGAACAATATCCCAGTCCTAACATGGTATATTTCTATTTGAACTAGTCTTCCTCCATTTCACAGACTACAATAGCATGCAATACACAAAAATTTTTTAGATAAAAAGCTTCTATTAAAGCTACTAAAAAGCTTTATGAGAGCCTTTTATTTGTAAAAGTAGAGAGTGAAGTCATGAGGAAGAGTAGGCAGATCACAAAACCAAGGTACAATGGCAAGGACATGTTGGAGGTATATTTTGCTTCTTGAATATTTAAAACTGCATCATCCTTTAAATATCATAGTACTCAATGGGGAAAAAAAAAATCAAAGCACTGTGACAAAGTACAACAGGAAGTAAGTTGACAAAAATAAAAACCGAAAATGATCAAGCAAAAACCAGAAAACATGGTAGGTATAAAACATGCAGAAATGCTTTTTAAATTGAGTACTCAATCTTAAAAACTGAAACAAACATAAGGTAAAAATTGCTATAGAAAATCTACAGTGATTTCTCTTTACAGCTTTAAAAGCAGTGTCTTTGGTGACTAGAGGGTTGGTAGCTGTGGTAGCTTGAAAGCAAATGGCCCCCATAGGCTCATATGTTTAAATGCTTGGTCCTCAATAAAACTGGGAAGAACTGGGAGATGTTGTCTGGCTGGAGTAGGTCTGGCCTTGCTGGAGGATGAGCTTGTTGAAGAAGGTGTATCATTGGGTGTAGGCTTTAACGTTTCAAAAGGCTCAGTGTGAACTCCTGCACTTTCTCTCTCCCATCTGCTTCCGGCCATGATAATCAAGGAGTAACCCTCTAAAACTGTAATCAGGACCCAAGTTTAATACTTTCTTTAGTCATGGTGTCTCCTCACATCAACAGAACAGACCAAGACAGCAGCTAAGTAAGAAAGGCAGGTTCTTCAGTACCTAGGAAGTCTACCTTGTTCTGTCCCACATCCAGGGATATGAACACTGATGCTCCACTGACAGGATCGAATCTTTACTTCATTTAGGGGCTTCTATGTAGAATATAGATCACAACAGGAAAGTATCACTTAAAAAATCTAACTTATTCTGCATTAACAGTTTGTTTCTCTGGTCCCTTTTAAAAGACAAATCCATGTTATAAATTTTGTTTTGGAAAGTCTCACTATGCAACTCTGACTGGCCTGGAACTCAGATAATCTACCTAATGATGCTTCCCAAGTGCTGAGACTAAAGGCACATGCCACCATGCTTGGCCATCGCATGTATTTTTAATCCTTCATTCCTATAACCTAAATCCATCAAAATCACCCATTAAATACTATGCTGTGCTCACTAGTCTACAGTTTTCAGAGAACTAAAAAAATCTCATCACTCTGAATGCAAGTGCAGAACTCCTTTTTTTAAAAATTATCTTAGTGAGCTAGAGAGATGGTTCAGTGGTTAAGAGCATTGGCTATTCTTCCAGAGGACCAAGGTTTGAGTCTCAGCACCAACACAGTAGCTCACAACCATCTGTAACTCTAGTTCCAGGAAATCTAACACACTCTTCTGGCCTCTGAGGGTAACAGACACTCATATTAAAAAGAAGAAAAAATTCTTTAAAGAATTATTTATTTATTTTTATGTATATTAATACACTATTGCTGTCTTCAGACATACCAGAACAGGGCATCTGATCCCATTACAGATGGTTGTGAGCCACCACGTGCTGAGAATTGAACTCAGGACATACAGAAGAGAAGTCAGTGCTCTTAACTGCTGAGCCATCTCTCCAGTCCAGTTTCTTTTCTTTTTTTTTCTTTTTTCTTTTTTTGGTTTTTTGAGACAGGGTTTCTCTGTGTAGCCCTGGCTGTCCTGGAACTCACTCTGTAGACCAGGCTGGCCTCGAACTCAGAAATCCACCTGCCTCTGCCTCCCAAGGGCTGGGATTAAAGGTGTGCGCCACCACCACCCGGTGAAAAATTTTTTTAAAAAGAAGAAAAATATCATCGTTTTTGTTTGTTTTTTAAGACAGGATTTCTCTGTGTAATAGAGACCTGGCTATCCTGGACTCACTTTGCAGACCAGGTTGGCCTGGAACTCACAGATGTCCATCTGCCTTTGCCTTTACTTTGTGAGTAAAGGTATGTACCACCACAACTTGCTCATCATTAATTCTTAAAGCTGGATTATCCATGAAGGAGTATATCTGAACTCTAAATTCCCTTTGGCTATACACTATAAAAACCTCACTAGGTTCAGACTGAAAATACACATAAGAAGCAACCAAACAGGCCGGGCATGGTGGTATGTGCCTTTAATCCCAGCACTGCAGAAGCAAAGACAGGCAGATCTCTGTAAGTTCAAAGCCAGCCTGGTCTACAAAGTAGTCCAGGACAGCCAGAGGTATACAGAGAAACAAAACAAAACACCCAACCCTGCCCACCCCAAAAATATCAAGCACAATGGCACAGACCTGTAATCCCAGAGTTTAGAAGGCAGGAAGATCACAAGTTCAACACCGTCTTCTACTACATAGCAAATTCCAAAAGTTCCAGGCCAGCCTAGGGTCAAAACCCACCACAAAAACAGAGGGAAGGAGGGAACAAAGGTAATAGAGGGGAGGAAAGGGACATAAAGTTCAGGAATGAAACAGAAGTTGAAAGTTGTGCACCAACTATATACATAAAAATGAAGTATTTGCCAAACCTCGATGTAAAGAAGCCAATAGAGCTGCCACGGTTACTGGGGTTGCTGCTGGGAAATGAGGAGGTCAGGCTGAACAAAGGCAACTCTTTCCAGTCGGTGGAGGTGCACGCACGGGAGGACAGATAAATGTTCATAGGGGCTCAGCACGTTAATCCTGAAAACCAACCAGAAGGGTCTTTCTCTGTGGCATCTAGGACTAACATGGCCAAGCTCCAAAGTTCTTTGCTAAAAATAGGTGGAGGGAGCAGCCCAATTTTGGAATACGCCAGACTATGCTATACTCTCCTATCTGTATATGAGAGAGAACTGCGCCAAGAGAAACCAATAATAAACACAGGATTTGTTCTGTTCATATTGAATTATTAATACTGAATTTTAGACTGATCACACACAAAAGAAAATGGCGGTTACAAGAAAATGCTACAAACACCCAAAAAACTGAAGGGAGGAGAAAAAAAGAGCATCCAAAGTTGTACCTCTAGATATACCTTAGATCACAAAATTTGAGAAACAGGACATTAACCATTATTTAGTCTAACCCTTTTCACATTATAGATGCCTTAAAACCTCCAGAAAATGTAAGGTAAGATAATATGTCTTAAGTTTTAAAATGAGAAGATCATGATTTCTAAACCATGGTAGCAAGGCTAAAGAAAAAGAAGTTAAAAAGAATGTTCTAAGAAATAATGTCTGTCTTATTCGGAAAACTATGCTACAGTGGTGAATTTTGGCAGGAAACAGCAACACCATACTAAAAATGTTTTAAAAGTTTATAAACCCGGAGTCCTCTAACTTTAAATCCATGCAGAGGGCAGAACATCCGCATTTTTGCCTCAGCTGTGCATATTCATTCTCGTGGGACAGAGGACACAAAACAGGACAGGACGAAGACCTGTCAATTTAGGGGATCACACAAGCCCGACGGCGAGCCCGCCACCTGTTCGCTGCTGCTCAGAGAGCCCAGCAAACTGAGGGAGAGCGAGGAACTGGGAACGCCTTTGTTGTTCTCTAACTAGGGAAGCGACCTCAAGTCTAACCTCAAGGCAGAACTTGCCCCTGGAGAAGTCGGCCCGGATCTAGACTTTGAAGAAGCCCTCCCCTCGCTCCGAAAAGGCAGGCAAAACACTCGTGTCATCTACTAGTCCCTGGAGGGGGGAAGGGTCACAGGTGAAGCGAACTGGGGGCGGAGCTGAACCCCAACGTCCCGGATGGGAGAACAGTGGGCTCGCAACACACGGGTCCGGAGGAAGTGCTAAGAGAAGCGGAGGCAGAGACAGGGCGCTGAGGTGAGAAGGGGCGAGGCCAGAGCGACGGAAAATCCTCGAGGGCAGACCGGCAGGGACGAGGAAACGGCAAAGGGACCCCTAGCCAGTACGACCGGGGAGGAACTCTTCAGTCGGAGCCCTGAAGGCTGCACCCGAGCCGCCGCGCTCACACCGTGGCGGCGGCGGAGACTCACCAGACGGCTGCAGACGCTCCACAGCACGACATGGGACCACTTCGGACCCTCTCTGGAACCAACAGAGTGGCGGAAACCGCGGCGTTAGCGTGACCCGGATGCGCGTCCCTAGGAACCGGAAGTAGATATACGGGGGCCTCCTAACAATCCACACCCCGTTCCGCCAGAACCCCGAGTACCCGGCTGGCTTCTCGGGGCGGGGCAAGGCCTAGGCCCCGCCCACCTCGCAGTCCGAGGCGTGTGTGCGTCTCAGGATGCCGGTGCTGCCAAGCTGCGGCCGCCTTCGTGAAAAGTACTCCCGACCTCCTTTCCTTGCCCTTTCCCCTCCCCAAAACAAAGTCCTGCTCAGGCTGGTCTCGAACTCAGGATCCTCTTCCTTCAGCCTAGGGCTTGTAGAACAGGCTTGTGCCGCCATACCCAGCTACCGCTCTCATCTGTGAAAGTAAGTTCTAAAAAATGTGTGTGATTCCTACCGTAAAGGGACAGCGAGGTTGAAAAATATTCACTGCAGTTGGTCGACTTAGAAAAGCTAGAAGAGGAGGAATGGATGGGAACTTTTTTTTTTTTTTTAAAGATTTATTTATTTATTATATATGAATACACTGTAGCTGTCTTCAGACACACCAGAAGAGGGCAGCGAATCTCATTACGGATGGTTGTAAGCCACCATGTGGTTGCTGGGATTTGAACTCAGGACCTCTGAAAGAGCAGTCAGTGCTCTTAACCACTGAGCCATCTCTCCAGCCCCGGATGGGAGCTTTTGAATACACTTGAAAGGCTAACTCAAAGTGAACATTTTTATCCGAAAATTTAGTTTACACCTAGTATTACACTTGCAGCTGCCTTCATTTTGTGAATATTGTTTTCAGGAACTTTTTTTGTTTGTTTTTGCTTTGGGGGCTGGAGGGGGGATGTTGTTTTTTCGAGACAAGTTTTCTCTGTGTACCTTGACCTGGAACCCCCTCTATAGATCAGCCTGGGCTCGAACTTCGAGATCTACCTTCTCGGCTCAGAAACATTGTTTAATGCTTCATTAATTTTAAAATACAACTCAAGTGTGGATGAGGAATGGAGTTGAAAACAGGTTTTGTGTAGTCTTCAGTGTATTCAATCTCAGAAGGGAAAGACCCTCAAGGAAAAAGACCTGGAATCACAAATACAATATTAGATTAACCACAAAGTTGAAAAACGAAAACCTAGCTTTTCATTACAAATAAAAACAAAAGATTTTTATTAGCTGCTTCTATTTCAACAGTTTCCTAAGCAACTACTTTTGGGAAGCTTCTTAACCGCTCTTTCTCATAAATCACACCTAATTAGCACAATTAGTAGATGCTGTCTTCAAAGTCTTTGCAGAATCGGACTATTTTCCACCTGCGTTGGTATAAACCAGTCAATATGTAATTCTGAGTGTCTTATATGCTTGCTACCCTATACTCAACACAGAAGCAGAAGCCTCTTGTGAAAGCCTTAATCAAATCACGTACTTCTTCCAATGGCTCTGTCTCAGTGTGAATGTCAAAATCATTACATTGACTACAGGACCCAGAAGACTTAACTCGGCAGGGTAGAACTCTAACCTGCTTTATCTTGTCTTCCTTCCACTTAAGACACACTGGCCTCTGTTGTTCTTCCAGCCTGCAGGTAGGCTCGGGTGCTGTCTGCTTTCTACTCCCTCTGCCCGGAGTGCTTTTCCCTCATACTCCTTTTCCCTCATACAGCTCTATGGTTCACCTTGTCACCCCCTTTACAGCTTCAAATGTGCCTTCTCATGGAGACCGCCTCTGACGATGTGCTTTAAGTGGGAGCATGATTGTCTCCCTTGTACTTTCTTACCCCCTGATAATTGTTCTCATGACATTTGTCCAACAAGTTGCTTGCGGGTTTGGCTTACTGTCTCCCCACCAGAATATAAGTTCTGTAAGGGCTTGGGTTGGGGTTTGGAGGAGTGTTTGTTTATTTGTTTTGGGTTTGGGGGTTTTTTTGTTTGGTTTTTGTTTAGTGTTTTTGAGATAAGGTGTCTTGTATCCCAACTAGATTTATGGTTGAGAATGGATTTGAACTCCTGATTCCTCTGCCTCCTCCTCTCAGATGCTAGAATCACAGGTGTGATTCTATGTTGAGATGCTCATTTTTTTGTGAGTGTATTTTACCAATAGAACACAATATGTTACATAGTAAACAGCCAGTACATGAAAGGCTAGATTAATTGCTCTTTTTTTTTTTTTTTTTTTTTTTACTTTTACTGACATGAACCACCAGCTCCACCAGAGGGAGCCCACAACCAATGTGATGCCCCCAGACACTAGACCCAAAGTACATATACAAACACATCAGTCCTATGCGTTAATTAGCAATTGAAAAACAACACCTGCCGGGCAGTGGTAGTGCACACCTTTAATCCCAGCACTTGGGAGGCAGAGGCAGGCGGATTTCTGAGTTCGAGGCCAGCCTGGTCTACAGCCAGGACAACCAAGACTACATAGAGAAACCCTGTCTCGAAAAACCAAAAAAGAAAAAGAGAAGCAACACCCTAGGGCCAGCAAGATGCCTCCGCAGGTGAAGATCCTTGCCTCCAAGCTTGATGACCTGAGTTCAATCCCTAAGACCCACATGGAGGGAGGAGCGAATCAATTTCTGCAAGTTGTTCTCTGACTCCCATACAACCTCTACTTACACCCATACACATGCTCATGGGTAAATAGATAAATGTTTAAAAAAAAAACCCAAAACCCAAAAAAGTCAGTGTCTTTGTAGTATACATACATACATACATACATACAATTTCACTATATAGTCCTGCCTGTCCTGGAACTCTCTGTGTAGACCAGGCTGGCTTCAAACTCACAAAGATCTGCCTGCCTCTGCCTCTCTACTGCTAAGATAAAAGACAATTCCTCACCATTCCCGATCTTGGGCATCCTTTGAGAAAAAAAAAAAAATCTTGCTACTTACTGTGATCTACACAGTCCAGCTTGGCCAGCCCCTCCCAGCTCTCAGTTTGCATGCCTACCCTCCACTCACACAGACCTCCAGCCGGAGCAGTCTTTCTTTGTATTTGTGCATTTTGAGGTCATGGTGGCACAAGTCTGTAATTCCAGTTCTGAGGAGACGGAGACAGAACTGTTCCGAGTTGGAGGCCAGACTAGTCTCAGTACTGAGACTTTCTGTCAAAAACAAATATATAAAAAACAAAAACTGTAGGCCTTGAGTTTGAGTCTTACATGTACACACAGAAACTATAACTGAGTTCACTGTATAGATGAGGTGTTGTGTCAGGGAAAAAAATTAAGAGACTTCCTTGAGGTCACATGACAAGCAAGAACTTGACTAAGCTGGGTATGGTGACTCATGCCTGTAATCCCAGCACTCAGGAGGTTGGGGCAGCAGGATGGTGAGTTCAAAGACAACCTGGGCTACATAGCCAGGCCCTGTTTCAGAAAACCACAGAACAGCAGTTGCCAGTGGAGCCTCTTCCATGCAGCCCACCCAAAGTATAACTTTTCCTTTTTCCATGTTTTTATTCTTTTTCTTTCTTTCAGATACTTGCCTTTTTTTCCTGATGCTCTGTGCTGTCTCACACTTCTGCTAAGGACCCTCCCAGGGCTTAGCTCTCTGTCATGGCTGACCTCTGCTCTGAACTCAAAGGCACCTTTCTCTGCTCTGTCTCTCTCCTTCTGGCAGCTGCCAAAGCCTACAGCTTGCCTGCCCTGTTGTTTTTCTCTTAAGCTCTAAAAAAATTATTCTTGAACTTAATAATAACACAAAAAGAACAAAACAAAACCATCAACGGGGACTTAAACTAGGTCAGGATGACTTCAGAGCCCAGGATCTTAAACTGCTGGGTCAAACTTCTCTCCCACTTCAGGAGGAACAGCAGGGGAGCCAAGGATGGAGGAGGTTTGTATTTACTTACAGGTGTCTCACTGATTTCATGCCTCTCTCCTCCTTTTCATCCTCCTCCTCTTCCTCCTCCCACTCCTCTCTGTCTTTTGGGTTTTTTTTTTTTTTTTTGAGACAGGGTTTGCTATCTCTCTCTCTGTCCTAGAAGTCTTTCCATCTTTGCTTCCCAGTGTGGGATTCCAGGCATACACCATACTTTGATGCTATACCCAGTTGGAATGTCTGGTGAGTTTTGTTTTCCCTGCCTTAGTATGGTATTTTTGAGGACAAACCTAAACAAATACACCAGAAATGCTGTTAGGATTTCTTCAAGCGTAGTTGCATAACATTCTCTTAGCTATATAATTTCCTTTTCTTTTTCTATAGATTAGGACCAATTCACGCAAAATTTAACACAAAAGAAGGCTATTCTACATAGATACTACTAAACAAAGCCAAAGTATAAATCAAATCACAAAACTAAATAAGACAAAACACTAAAATAAGACTGACTATAAGGCCTCTGAATTGAATTATTTCTAGTTTAGTTTTGTTTTTTTCCTTTCTTTCTTTCTTTCTTTCTTTCTTTCTTTCTTTCTTTCTTTCTTTCTTTCTTTTTTTTTCAAGACAGGGTTTCTCTGTGTAGCCCTGGCTGTCCTGGAACTCACTCTGTAGACCAGGCTGGCCTCGAACTCAAAAATCCACCTGCCTCTGCCTCCCAAGTGCTGGGATTAAAGGTGTGCACACCACTGCCCAGCTAGTTTTGTTTTTTTATTTTGTTTTTATTTTTAATTTTTTTTGAGGCAGAGTCTCACTATATAGCAGGGCTATCCTGGAACTTAACATATAGACCAGGCTGGCCTCAAACTCATAGAAATATAATCTGCCTATGCGTCCTGAATACTGGGCCTAAAGTTATGTACTACCACTCTCAACTTATTTCCAGTTTAAAGATCATGTATGACTCATGTTTATAATAATCATCAACATAAACTTTCATGCTTGACATGCCTGGAGACCACCAATCTGGGTTTGTATTTGTCAGTGTTTTCTATCGTTCTTCTTTGTGTATGTATGTGTGGTAAGTTCATGTATAGGTGTGGGTTCACGTGTGTGCATGGATACATGGAAATCCAAGGCAGAGGTTGGGAGTCTTCCTTGATCACTCTCTGCTTTATAGATTGAGACTGCATCTCTCCCTGAACCTAGGACTCCATAGAGAGAAACACCAAAAACCATCTGATGGTGTGTTGCAGTTCTTGCTGCTTCCGAGGACTTCCGAGGGCTGATTAGCAGAGTAATGTCAGCTGAGACAGACACACAGGCAGAGGCAAGACCTGTGAGGTTATAAATGAGACTCGAGGGACAGTGACAGAGGCTGAGCTAACTTTGCTTATAGAACTAGCTGTGCAATGCTTGTTGGTCTCGCGCCTTTGCTGATCTTCGATTTACTGAGGGAGCTACTGCAAAGAACTCCAGGCGTCCCTCCTGCTGACTCGAGCCAAGGCTGAGGCATGGCTGTCTCTGCTAGATAGTGCCACTGCTACTGATTCCTGTATGATAACCCAACTCTACCAAGCTGGACTGCTGGTATATCTGTGAAGTGTTTGCGAATGGATCGAGCTGCTGCTGCTGCTGACCTGTAGAACTGAACTGCCAATTTCCAGACAACACAAGCAGGAGTTGCTCCAAAGAACCTTTCTAAACAGGTCTCCCCCTTTGTAAAAAGGTTTCCCTGAATCCTTTCTTTCCCACTACCTCTGGTGGGTGGTGGGCTAAAGGGGAGGTTAAAGCATTTAAGAACCATCATTAAAAATAAGGTTTGAAGTTACAGGATTGAAAATTGGTGTAAACACTATTATAGAAAATGGTGTTCCTAAATGAAAATTTAGGGCTGGCCATGCCTTTACTCCTAGTTGTTGGGAGGCAAAAGGAAGTAATTTCAGTGAGTTTGAGGCCAGCCTAGTCTACATAATATAAGTTCCAGGCCATTCAGAGCTACCTTGTCTCCAAAAAAAGCCAAAATAAAGACTCCAATCTATGTTCAAAGCAAGGGTTGGAAGGTCAAGGGAACGCATCTCTAGGTCAAAGGTGGGAGATGACAGAAGAATCACTCTGGAGGATTTAAAGAGAATGTAAAGATGACAGTCAACCAGTGGGAAGACAAGCTGACCTCTGCTGCCAGTCCTCACTACAGATAGCAGCTACCAGTACCAGATGGGCTAGTTCTCCCAATAAAGGTACCCTTGCCCAGGTGCAGACCAGGTGTACTTGGATGGACACAGCCGTGGGAGAACTCACTGGTTTAGTAAAATATAGTCTACCCAGTGTTAGAAGCAGATGTGGTAGTCTCATCCATAATCCCAGCACTTGGGAGCCAAACACAAGAGGATTGCCACAAGTTCAAGACCAGCCTAGTCTTCATGCCAAGTTGAAATGCTATCTGTGGTGATTTGAATATGCTTGGCCCAGGGAGTTGCACTATTAGGAGATGTGGCCTTGTGGAGGAAGTGTGTCACTGTGGGCGTGGTCTTAACGTGAGCAGTCTGGTGCTTTTCTGTAGCAGTTGCTCATCTTCCAGGCAAGACAACAGTGAAATGAGATACAAGTCATAAAACCAACCCAAAGTATCCAGATTTTGAATGTGTGCAAGATGAGAACGTCACATTCCCCTACCAGGGTGGGCAGTGGGAGGAAGGACATGGGAAAAGGAAATAAAAACACAACCCTATAGAAAGCCTCACAGCAGTGTCTGAGTTAGCAACACCTGAGCACACAGTTCTGTTCAGCCTGAGCTGGATACTGCAGAGCGCTCTGTTCAGCGTGCTGAGCTAAGTTTTCATTATATGCGCTAACTGAATACTTGTAAAGTCACAATTATGATCTGCTATTTGAACACACATGTCTCCATTTTGCAGGAAAGTAGGGCTCAAGTCCAGACAAGAGCACCCTCTGCAGCATCAGGCATCCTCCAAGTGCCAGCTCTCTGGTCTAGTCTCATACCTGTGTCTCTGTGGATAAGGCTCTCCCTCAAAGTTCCTTAGCCAATCTCAAGAGAAACCAATAGATGTTACCTGACCTTGCTTCTCTCCACCTACTCTGGACCCAAGAACTTTGATGACATTCAACTTGCTTTGTCTCAAGGCCCCCATGAGTCACCCACACTGCTATTAAGCACCAGGTTGGAGTGAGCCCTATCTACCTCCATGCTGTGGCCCCTAGCATCAGCAAGAATGGGACTTTCCCTATTCCATTTTCATTGGCTTAAGAAAGATTAATGGTTCAATTAAGCCAGAGCTTTGGAGGGGAGCTGACCCAGCTGCCACCTCTGCTTTACCATTGCCACTACATGTGGCTGCTGCCCTGTGGAAGTAGCTTGTCCCTGAACAGCTTCACATGCTGGAGGCTTGGTCTTGAGTGTGGCATTGTAGAGGTGTTAGGCCTGTGAAATGGCTCATCTGGTAAAGACACTTGCCACCAAGTCTGATGACCTGAGTTCAATCCCCAGGGTCACCTCCCTCAAGGTGTCCTCTTACCTTTGTGTATTAAGGCACACATTACACAAATAAATAAATAGATAAATAAGTGTAATAAAAGGGGAAGGCCCAATGGAAAGGCCTAGGCCATCAACATGGCACCATTATGAATGGATTAATGTCCCTCCCACCCCCGTTTTAGACAGGATCTTGCTATGTGGCCCAGACTGACTGGAAACTTGCCATCCCACTGCCTCAGCCTCTTGAGTGCTGGCTCCACCATGCTCAGCTGGTAATATGAATCTTACACAGTCCATCTTACCACCTGGGATGTTTAGTTCTTTTTTTTAAGTTTTGGCTTTCCCTTCCTTTTCTTCTCTCTCTGTTGGGGATTGGTCTGGTGCTGCTATGTATTCCCCCCTGGTCTGGTTGTCCTCCCCACCACCACCCCCCATGAGCACATCCTCAAGTACACACCAAGTGATGCTATTTAAGCCTTGATCCCTAATTTAAAGCTATTTGTTAAATAAAAATGGCTACAGCCACTTCCTGGGGAGAATAAAGATGCAGGCTTTCGGTTCCCAGGCTAATAGTCACAGGTAGGGATGACAAGGAGCAAGAGAGGGGGAAGAAAGGAAGAAGGAGAAAGGAGAGGAGGAGGAGGCCATGAGAGGAGATGGACCATGAGCACATGGCCAAGGGAAATGTACCCCAGCGACAGGCTGATGGAACAGAAATAACCCAGGTGAGGCTCACACAGCAACAGGGGACATGTGGCTGGTATGTTTGTTAGAACAGCTCACAACCTGCCCAGTCTAGGCTTATAGCTTGAAAATAAAATACCAAGACTTTGTGTCTTTTATAGGGGATAGCTGGAATAGATAATTCATTTACACCTCACGGCTCCCCTCTGCTCCTCTTCCCCTCCCCCTCTTCTTCCCTCCTCTTTTTTCTTCTTCTATAGATAAAGTCTTATGTAGCCCAGACTAGCTTTGAACTGGCTAGTCAAGGATGACCTTGACTTCTGGTCCTCCTGAGTTTTGTAACTAGTTCAGAAACACCACACTGGGCCTCATACTACTTTATTTTTCTACATCAGGGTTGTGCTGAGACTTTCCCTCATTTTTCCTCTTTAAAAAGTGGGGGTGTTGGGCTGGAGAGATGGCTCAGTGGTTAAGAGCACTGACTGCACTTCCAGAGGTCCTGAGTTCAAATCCCAGCAACCACATGGTGGCTCACAACCATCACAACCATCTGTAATGGAATCTGATGCCCTCTTCTGGTGTGTCTGAAGACAGCTACAGTGTATTCATATATAATAAATAAATCTTTAAAAAAAAAAAAGTGGGGGTGTAGGTATACTTTTGGGCTATTTTATTGGGTTCTTGTATCTACCACCCTTCCAACCTTTATTCTACCCCAATTCCTTCCAACCCCCCAACACTAGGTTGGAGACAAAGAAAATAAGAGGGGAAAGAGAATATAGACCTCTTCCTGCTGATTAGGGGCAAGTCCAATCTTTGTTGTCAGAATATCCAGCTGTCCAGCGGCAGCGACAGCAGCTGTTCCAGGCCCTCTTGGGGCTCTCCTGTTTATACCCTCTCCAGAGTCGCTAGAATTGAACTCTCTGCAGCTGGCAAAAAAATCACAACCCATAAGAGCATGGGACATTGTTAGCGGCTGTGGACAAACTGAAGCAGCCCCATAGCCCACACCTGGGATTAAAACAAAAACATATCTACATAACAAAACGGGGTTTTTAGGAAACCAAAGCCCTTACTGGAGGCAAGGGGAGCCTGGAGAGATAGCTTAGCAGTTAAAAGCATTTGCTGCTCTTATAGAGGAGCTGAGTTCAGTTCTCAGCATCCTCATCAGGCAGCTCAGAACTGCCTATGATTCCAGCTCCAGGGCGTCCAGCACCCTCTGCTGGCGACAATGAGTTCTGTGATAACATGCACATGTCCCACACACACAAACACCCTGTCCTAGTTAGGGTTTTTATTGCTTCAATAAAACACCGTGACCAAAACAACTTGCAGAGGAATAGGTTTATGTGGCTTACACTTCCATATCATTGTGGGGTGGTGGGCTGTGAGAGGCAGCTGGGTACCTAGTCAACCCCCTTGGAACCCCGAGGCCCTATAGGGATGGTGGGAGTTTGGCTTGCTCCTGGGCCCCCTAGCTGCTTTCACTTAGCTTCAGCCCTCCACAGCCCCTCCCAAAGAGAGGTTTGTGGTCAAAGGTCACATAGCACAGGTAGGGGGGTGTGACTACAGGCCACAGAGCCACAAGACATCTCCATATTCATGAATACCTAAAGGCCAGAGGGCATAGCCAATTAAGCATTCCTTCCTAGACCCTCCTTCTCCTCTGGGAAAAAAAAAAAAGGTATTTAACCTCAGGCCTGCCCTGAGAACTGGGGTATAGCTTCATCCATTTTCCACCATGACAATATCTTAAGACCATATCTTAAGACCATGGACTACCTCTCCTTTTGGGGCCGTCATGAGGAACCATGGAGAAGGTCTTCAACTACAGAGTCCCTATCTAATCTCCTGCTATGTTCCAGCCACGGAGGCTGCCAACTCAGGCCAGCTAGCCGAGCCAGCCATAACCCAGCCAAGCAAGTCGCTGTGACTAAGAGTCTCTTCCCCACGGAATGCTGCCAGAGCTTGTCCCCTTCACCCCTTCTGCTTCAGGTCAGTCTGCCCATATGCCCCATCTCAGCCTTTCCAAGCCTCTCAGCGGCGCCTGAGAGCCCAAGGGTCTGAGACCAGTCAGTCCCTGGCTGCCTCCTGGCCTGGAGATCTCCAACCCAAGAGCTCCGGCTCTGTGGGGGTCTCAGACTGTTCTATCCACCCCTGAATGGAGCCCGGCGGCTTCCAACAGCCCGATGTCTGTGTGGCATGGAGAGAATACAGTCGAATTCCTGCACCTCTGCTGCCCTGAGCTGTGGCTCCAGCCCCTTGGGGCAGCAGACACTCAGGACCTACAAATTCAGCCCAACAGGACCCACGCCCACACTCAAGACACAGCCCAGTTGACACGCTGTCCTGTGGCTGTTTAGACTAAAGGACATTGAGGCCCTTTCAAGACTATTTTCTTGTCTAGTCTTTTTTTTTTTTTTTTTTCTGGCCTTGGGTCTTCCCAGTGCCTAAAGCTATGCTTGCCACAGCCCAACACAACATGGTCCATCACTGAAGGAAGTCAGGACAGGAACTCAAACAGGGCAAGAACTTGGAGGCAGGAGCTGATGCGGAGGTCATGGAGGAGTACTGTGTACTGGCTTTCTCAGCTTGTTCTCTTAGAGAATCTAGGATCACCAAGCCCAGAGACAGCACCACCCATAGTGGGCTGTTGGAAGCCGCAGGGCTCCACTCAGGGGTGGATAGAACACAGTCTGAGACCCCCACCTCAATCACTAATTAAGAAAAATACTCCACAGGCTTGCTCACAGCCCAACCTCATGAAAGCATTTATTCAATTGGTCTCTCCTCTCAGATGATGTCATACTGATATAAAATCAGCCTGCACAGACAATTAAAAATTAATTTTTAAAATTATTATTATTATTATTTGGTTTGGTTTTTTCGAGACAGGGTTTCTCTGTGTAGCCCTGGCTGTCCTGGAACTCACTCTGTAGACCAGGCTAGCCTCGAACTCTCGAACTCTCGAACTCAGAAATCCGCCTGCCTCTGCCTCCCAAGTGCTGGGATTAAAGGCATGGACCACCACTGTCCGGCAATTATTTTGTTTTATATTAAGTGTTTCAACTATGTGTGTACGCAGTGTGTGTGTGTGTGTGTGTGTGTGTGTGTGTGTGTAGTGCCAGCAGAGTCCAGAAGGAGATGTTGCATCTCTTGGACCTTGAGCCACAGGCAATTGTGGGTCCTCTGCAAGAGCAGTATTGCACTTTCAACTCCGGATCTCATGTCCAGCCTCCCCGCCCCTCTGTGGCTCTTTTTAACTAGAACTTAAATGTAACAATGTAATGTGAACCAACAACGGATGGAAGGGCAGGGTGGGGCTAGAACCTGGGTCTCCTTCCATCTGGGCATGACTGCATCTTCAGGGGCAGCAAGGAATGAACACAATGCTCCTCACCTCCTGACCTCAGTCTCTTCAGCTACACAGAGGAGTGCCTTCCTCTTAACTCGAAAAATTCAGGTACCTGGCACAGAATAGACAGGGATGATGCCAGCATCCTTCCCGTCCATCATTGTCTCAAAGAACTCCCAACAGCATCCCGAAGGAGGTGTCCAGCCGAGCAGGAAACAGCAAGGCTTGCCCTTTCCTGTTGCTCCCTTGACTTTCCCACAGTCACACCCTCCTTCACTTCCCTGAACTTCATCCACTTTGTAGTTAGGGATGGAAAATGGGAAGACACGAGGTAGAGAGGCTTGTCTCCAGGGACTCAGCTCAACCCAGAGCGGTGATTCTCAGATGCTATTTGGTCATGAGCCACAGTTGCTGTTTTAGAAAAACACATCCGTTCTGGGTTCTGCTACCTCAGGGAAACTCAGTAAGCCCTCGAAAGTACAATAAAATGACTCACGAGCTAGAAAACAGGAATTCTGAGGAAAATTACGGAGCCCAGAATGGTTACATGAAGAAAGCAAAAGGCAGAGGAGACAATGGAACTGTTGAAAATCCACTCAGCTGCAGGGCTGGATGTATACCTGAGTCCAGGGCTCATGAGATTGGGGCAGAAGAGTTGTTACTAGTTCAGGCATGAGGGCAAGGCAGGAGATTAGCTTCTAATTCAGGCATGAGGCTGAAGCAGGAGAATTGCTACTAGTTCAGGGCAAGCTTGGCATAAGTAACACAACCCTGTTTTTGTTGTTGTTGTTTGTTTTTTAAAAAATTAAAGAGTTGAGGGTGTGGCTTGTGTGCATGCATGGGGCTTGGGGGAGGGTCCACAAGTGCACGTGCACATGCCCGAAGAAGACAGGATAGATAGGTCAATGCTGTAGATTTGAAGGAATGAATAGCAAGAAATTAGAAGGATCTTGGCAAGTCTCTTGAGGCAGGAGCCTGAAATCGGAGGCCCCTGCCTGCCTGTATATATGTGTGCCACCTGCATGCAGTGCTCATGAAGGCTAGAAAGGAGTCAAATCCCCTGGGATGAGAGGGACAAATCAAAGGAGCTAAGGAGAATGTCAACAGCCAAGACGGAAAGGGGCAAGAAACTTTAGTCTCTCTGGGGCAGTTTTTAGTATATAACGGAATCACGTGGAGGAGTTGTTAAAACAGACTTCTGGAGCCCAGTCCCAGAATTCCCGAATCAGTATAAGGGGGGAAAGGACCAAGAGTAATGTATTTCTACCAAGTTCCCAGATGGTGGTGTTACTGGTCCAAGATCCATATGAAAAGGACTGCTCGAGGGAAGAGGGAAGAACCTCGGAATGAGTCAGTTCCTCATGCCTCCTGCCCCCAGTGAGAAATTCTAGCTGACCCAGGATTGAGTAACTTCTGTGACCAGAGAGAAGAAATCCCATGACTGGCAGCCTTGTGGGTATTTAGTGAGTGGGGGAGGGAAGTTCTCCGAAGGCAGGGCCAATGGACACACAAAACTAGATGTCTTCAAAGCTGGTATTGAACATGCTCTCCCCATCTGGAACAAGGTCTTCTCCAGCAGTTTCTATCATGGTTAAAAGTTCTAAAAGAAGCCCAGGCAGTGATGGCCATACCTTTAATCCAGTACTTGTTAGGCAGAGGCAGGTAAATCTCTGTGAGTTCAAGGCCAGCCTGGTCTATAGAGTGAGCTCCAGGACAGTGAAACCCTGTCTCAAAAAACAAACAAGCAAAATTCTAAAAGAAAGTATGGGCTGTGGTAGGGGTATATAGACTCCTACATACCAGTATCTCTATTCAAACTCTATTCCGTTTCTGGACCAAGAGAGGAGACTTCTGCCATGGCTGCTTTGTTGAATACAGAAGCCTAGAGACTGCAGGAGACTGCATTGGGTGCCCTTTGGACCAGTTAGGCCTCTGAACAGGACATGTGCCATTGTGAATCTCAACCTAAGAGAGGCTGATGGGCCAGGATTGTCGTTCTAGTTATCTTTGCATCACTGTGACAGGATGTCAGACAGGAACAACCCGAAGAAGGAAAGGTTCATTTTGGCTCATAGTTGGATATGGTTAGGTCCCCAGGGGCTAGGTCTGAGTTTGCTTGCCCTTGTGCTTGGTGGCAGGAGCACAGGATACATAAGAGTTTCTTAACCTCACAGCAGACAGGAAACAAAGTAAAAAGCCATTCCCCTGGGGCCTCTTTAACCTAGCCAGGCCCCACCTGCTTCAGTTTCCCCAAACTCCCAAAATACTACCACTACCTGAGGTCCAAACCTGAAATGCATGAGCATATGGAGACTTTGCACATCCAAACTGTAGCACTAATTGTCCCTTAAAAGTTCAACATCTCTGGGGCTGGAGAGATGGCTCAGCAGTTAAGAGCATGGATTGTTCTTCTAGAAGTCCTGAGTTGAATTCCCAGCAACCCCATGGCCACTCTCAACCATCTGTAATGTGTTCTAATCCCCTCTTCTGGCATGCAGCTGAACACGCAGATAGAGCACTCATTTA
Organism: Grammomys surdaster; assembly: GCF_004785775.1. Lineage (NCBI taxonomy): Eukaryota > Metazoa > Chordata > Mammalia > Rodentia > Muridae > Grammomys > Grammomys surdaster. The sequence goes on along the minus strand of NW_021621113.1, from coordinate 5,552,818 downwards.
CACTAAAAAATTCAGGCATCTTATTCTTGCACCAAATTTGTATGCCGGACAGGACAGGGAAAACTTGCTTCTCCCTTTCTAGACCCTGAAGCAAGCCCAAGAATTAAACTAAACTACAAGAAATAAATTAAAGAACAGGAAAGCTGGGTATAGTGGCACATACTTGAATACCAACATTTAAGAGATGGAGACAGGAGGATCAGGAATTCAGGGCTAGCCTGAGCTACATGAGATCCTGTCTCAACCAAAAAGAAAAGAGATATTTAAATTATTTGTTTACACATACAAGAGAGAAGTCACAAGGCCCAAAAGTTAATATAGTTGATTGATCTTTTTTTATTATTATTATTTTTAGAGAAACAGAATTTCATGTATCCCAGGCTAGTCTCAAACTCACTATTTGTAGCCAGGAATGACTTTGAACTACAGTGTGCACCATCCTACCCACTTGTATTTGGTGCCTGCAATGGAATCCAGGGCTTTGTATATGCTACTCAAGTACTCTATGCTAACTGAGCTGCATTCTCAGCCTTCATTCATTCATTCATTCATCTGTTTTTCAGACAAGGTCTCACTAAGTAGCCCAGGCTGGCCTCAGATTCACAGTCATCCTGCCTCAGTCTCCCAAGTACTGAGATCATAGATAAGAACCTCCCAATCCAATTTATATGTTTGATACAACTAATAATAAACTCTTAAAATAAAAAACTCTTAAAGACTACAACACAATGAAGGGGCTACGCTAGGAACAGGACACTGTGGGATAATGACTAGGACATGGTTATCTCATTAGGGAGAGAAAGGAAAACCAGCTTTTCCTGAACTTACTGTACCTCAAGGGCTTGCAGCTCCAAGTAATTAAGTTTCTAAAATGACAAAAAGTTTTAGGGCCGGAGAGTCAGCTCAGCAGCTCTTCACTTCTGTCTCTCTTGAGGAGGTCTTGGGCTTCGTTCCCAGCAGCACATCTGGTGGTTCACAACACCTATAACTCCAGCTCCCAGGGCTCCCGGGCCCTCTTCTGGCTTGCACAGGCATCGACACACATGTGGCATTCGTTCACACAAACACACACAGGTACACATAACTTTAAAAATAACAATTAAAATTAAAAGTTCTGAAGTGACATGTCTAGAGTGGAATGTCCCAAACGCCTTCAGTCACAGTGAACTTCCTACCTCAGAAAAATTTTGGAAAGAAACAAAACAAGCCTTTGACTGTACTTGACCCGGCCCCTGGAAAGCAGATCTCTGAGCGTTCGAGGCCAGCCTGGTCTACAGGGTGAGTTTCAGGACAGAATAGCTACAGGAAGCAGGAAGAAACCCTGTCTCAAAACAAACAAACAAACAAACAAACAGAAATGAAAACAAAAACAACATCAAAACAGATATTAATCTAAGTGAACAAGTCTATAGTTGTTAACTCACAGGCGATTCCACAAGGCTCCTCCTAGGAACCTAGCCATGGCTTAACAAGTATGGGCTCCCTATAAAAGGACTGCCTGCTACCCCAGCTTGCTTGCTTTCTTCCTATATTCTCTCTCTCTCTCTCTCTCTCTCTCTCTCTCTCTCTCTCTCTCTCTGTGTGTGTGTGTGTGTGTGTGTGTGTGTGTGTGTGTATGTGCGCTGTGGTCCCAGCCTAGTGCCTGACAGTGGATCTCTGAGGACATAGGCGGATAGACTATGGGACTAGAGGGATTAGATTTTCTGGAAGGCCTGCTCTGTGCCTCCCACGGACTGCAGAGGGGGACGGAGGCAGAGCCTACACCAATCTCTCCATTTCTTTTGATTCCACACTCCATGTGGTTAGCACTGAGAGGCAGATGTGGATCAGTAGAGAGATGCTACACAGTTCTGATAATGAAGGGTGTATGGAGGCACCATGGAGCCTCACTTAGCTCAGTCTGGGAGGAGAAATCAAAGAAGACCTCCTGAAGGAAGAGGTGTTTCAGTGAGATGGTCAATGCAATGAAGAAGAAATAACTTACGTAAGCAGGGGAAACCAGAGTTTCAACTCTGATCTGTCACCTTTCCCTGCTGGGGACTTTCTCACACCCCCACCCCCACCTCCTTCTCTTTCCCAACTCTGCCACTCACAGTCATTAGCTGTATCCACAGTGGGGCTTTCCAGAGACGCTGTCACACTGGTTGGGACAGGGGGCTACAGCAGCACTCTCTCCAGAACTTCCCCTCTTGGGAGGAAGAGCTATCTTTTTTTTCCTTTTTTTTTCTTTTCCCAGGTTTTGTATATGGGCACAGGTATGTGCCATGCATGTGGAGGCCTGGGGCTAACGTCCTGATAGCTTCATTCTTCCATCTTATTCACTGAGGCAGGGACTCTAAATCAATCCCAGAGTTCCCTGATGTGGTTAGTCCTGCTAGCCAGCTCGCTCTGAGGATCCTGGCTCTGAACTCCCCTCTTCATCACATGGTAAACCCTCATAACAGCTATGCGATCTCTCCAGCCCTGAGTTATCTTATTCATAAAAAAATACATTGAGTAACTTGACAACAGTGACTGTTGGGTTTTATAAAGAAAAAGAAGCCAAGGATATGTTTGGTGGAGGCACGGTGGTGTGGGCCCATGCTGAGGCGTCACTTCCCGCTGAGGGACCAGCCACAGGACTGTATAGTATAGAATAGAGTTTATTCAGGGCATGGGGGAGGGGGGGAGGGAGGGAGAGAGAGAGAGAGAGAGAGAGAGAGAGAGAGAGAGAGAGAGAGAGAGAAGAGGAGTAGAGGAATAGTGAGTATGTGGAGGAGGGAAGGGGAATGGGGAGAGAGGAGAAAGAGGGTAAGGGAACAAGAGAAGAAGAGAAGAGCAAGAGAGTGAGGAGGGGGCAAGCAGCCCCTTTTATAGTGATTCAGGCACAACTGGCAGTTGCTAAGTAACTGTAGGCTGGAGCCTAGACAAAATGCCAGCAGTGATGGATGGTAAACATCTCTGTGACTATTCTAAAATGCATTGTATGCTTTCAATGAGTCAATTAAATATTAAGCAAATTCTGTATCAGTAAAATTACTTTTTAAACAATAGTAGATGGGCTGGTGGTAGAACACTTGTTTAACATGCTGGAGGCCCGGGATTGGATCTCTAGGATTAGGGGAACAATCACAGTGGCTTAAGTAACAAAGGAAGTGTGGTCTGATGATAGTGGGGCTGTTGCAACCAAAGCCTTGCTATTTTGCAGCCATGGGACACACATCTTTATCTTCCTGAACCTAATTTTCCTCATTGTAAGGGGGAATTAAAATTTTTATTCCATCCATTTCTTTGGTATGTTTCTGTGTGTGCCCACCTGTGGTAACATGTATGGAGGTCAGAAGACAGCTTGCTGGAGTTGGTTCTCTTTCCACCATGGGGATCTCAGGGATTGAACTCAGTTTGCCAGGCTTGGCAACAAGCACCTTTACTATAGAGCCATCTTACCAGCTTGTCAGAGAGAGCTAACCAATGGGTCAAAGTTCAAGAGTCAGTCCTTCCTTCCTTCCTTCCTTCCTTCCTTCCTTCCTTCCTTCCTTCCTTCCTTCCAAAGCCCAAGAGTTCTTCCTTCCTCTCTCTCTCTCTCCCTCCCTTCCTTTCTTTCTTTGTCTCTTTCTTTATTGTTGTTTGTTTGTGAGACAGTCTCATGCAGCCTACATAAGCCTGAACTCGATATGTAGCCAATAATGATGACCTTTGGATCCTTCTGCCTCTGACTCCCGAGTGCTGGGCCCATGCCTGGTCTATGAGGTTCTAGGGATCAAACCCAGGCCTTCATGCATGCTAGACAAGTGCTCTATCAACTGAGCTACAGTCCCTGGCCCTGCAGCTGGAGATCTTGTCAGTGTCCTGCCTCTGACATTAGTCATCACTCCTCATCCTCGTCTGTTAAGTGGAGTAAAATACACCCTGGATGATTGAGACTTTAAGACTGACAACTCGGTCTTAGAAATTTTTAAGAATTATGCTTGACACACAGTCTGATAAATAGTAGTTAGTTTACTTGTCATTATTTTGCACCCTACATACTGTTTGAGCTCTACTGCTCAAGATGTGAACTGCTCAAGATGCCCACTGAAAACCTAGTAAAGTGACTAACTACAATCTGTAGCTCCAGCTCTATGGGATCCAGTGCCCTCTTCCAGCCTCCACTGGCATCTGGACACATGTGCACATGCTAATTCACATACACACACACACATGCGCATATGTATAAAAATAATATCAATCTTTGAGGGTGAGTATTTATAAAAACAGATTGTTTAGACCGGGAGGCTAGAAGGTTAAGATCAGATGGCCCCATCACTTCAGCCTGGTAAAGGTCCCCTTGACTGAGTCACCCCATGAGGAGAGAGGGAGGGAGAGATCACATGATGAGACCAGATCATTCACATGAACCCTCCTCCCACCCCCGACTCTTTCATTTTCTAGTTTTAGAGACAGGATCATGTGTAGCTCAAGTTGGCTTTAAATTCGCCATGTAACCTTGAATTTGGATCCCCGTCTTTACCACGGTAGTGCTGGGATTATAGGCATTCACCACCATATCTGGTTTATGGGCTCCATGCATGCTAGGCAAGCACTCTACCCACTGGACCACCTCCCCAGCCCTGGTTCATAAACATGAAAGATGACCACTGCTCAATAATGTACACAACAAATTCTACTAATTCTAAAGCAGAGAAATCCAGGAACTAGACTTGCTCTCTCTTTTTTTTTTTTAAGACAGTGTTTCTCTGTGTAGCCCTGGCTGTCCTGGAACTCACTCTGTAGACCAGGCTGGCCTCGAACTCAGAAATCCACCTGCCTCTGCCTCCCAAGTGCTGGGTTTAAAGGTGTGCGCCACCACCACCCGGCAGCCACTAGACTTGCTCTTTAAAACCAATTCATTCTCTCAAGAACCAAGAAGAGAGCTGGAGAGACGGTTCAGGGGTTAAGCAGAACACTCAGGTCCAGTTCTCTGCATTGGCTTAGTGACTCACAGCCCATCTCTGACTCCAGTTCCAGGAGATCAAATGCCCTTTTCATAAATACCCCCCAGCTCTTACCACACTGGAGACCAGGCCTCCAGCACACGAGCTTTTAGGAGACAAACCACAGCGGATCCCATAGCACTTCTCATTCTCTCAACAAATGTACTGAATATCTTCCTGCATGCGAGGTCAAGATACAAGTGCACAAAAGGAGAGACTTCCTGCTCCCAAGAGACCTACAATAGATCGAGGAATAGCTACTAAAGAGGAAATAGAAGTCACAGTTGCAAGGCAGACATGGCGGTGACATGTGTAATACCAACAGGTGGGAGCTGGAGGGTGGCAGGAGGAGCATCACGAGTTTAAGGCCATTAAGACCCTGTCTCATAACTATGAATTATTGCTATTATTTCAGGAAAGGAGGACTGCCGTACAGGCTTTCAAAACAGAGCAAGGAGACAGAGATGGTTGAACAGGCAGCTCTCTCTTCTTTCTTTCATTCTTTTTTCTCTCTCTCTCTCTCTCTCTCTCTCTCTCCTTCTTTCTTTGTAGTTTATTTATCATACTCATTACACTGTGACAAATTGAGGGGACATGGCATTAGGAAGACTGCCAGGACCAACTTTTGCTTTCCAGAAGGGGAGGAATTTTTCCACCAGGTGCTGAGCTGTGTTCTGAAGACTCAGGAGTGTGGGCATGAGGAGTCCTGGGGCAGAGATTACGGTCGAGTCCCTGAGGTGGAAGGAGGCTCTACAGTCATGAACCAGCAAGGAAGGAGCCTCAGCCTTTGGGCAGGGATAAGGGAGGGAGGGACGGAGGAAAGAAGGAAAAGGGTTAGGTAACAAGTAGATCTCTATGAGGTTCGGTGAGGAACTTGGAAAGATTCAGGTCCATTGAGAAATCACTGAGAGGTTCTGTGCAGAGACACAACATTTTTAAATTATCCTGAGCAAAGTGTGCTAGCTCAAGCCTGTAATCCTCAGGAAGATTGCTGTGGGTCTGAGGTCAGTCTGGGCTATGGGATGAGTTCCAGACCAGAGAAGGCAACAAAGAGCCTGTCTCAAAAGCCAAAATTTAAGTAATTCAAAGAGAAGATCGCTCTGGCCACTGTGTGAATTCGGGGTGTGGGGGACTGGGTGAGGGGAATGGTACGTAGGTCCAGGCCAGCTGTATTGGCAGCCAGAGCCAGGCTGTTTATGGAGGCCACTGTGAGGAAGAGTGGGAGTCTGCATCTATTTTGACAGTTCCACTTCCTGGTTCTGGTTCCTCATAAAGTCAGCCTTTTTCATCTTGCCCCGAGTTCATCCAAATTCCCCCTTTGATCTCCTTCCTGCCCTCACTCTTACCCCTGTTTCCTTTTCGCTTGAGTAAGCTAATGTGTAAGAGGGGGTCTGTTATTTGCATTCAAATCGCCCTGACAATGAGACTTACAGGCTCTCAAACCTGCTCCAATCCCCCACCATCCAGTGCCATCTGCCCAGCAGTAAGAAACAAGTTTTGACTTGTGAGTAATGCACATAGGAATGGCCAATCTCCTGAAGGAAACCTTCCAGAGAATTTCTGAAGGAAGCAGTCCAAGATGGCTTACCTTCTGGTGTGGAAAGAATGCTTATGAGATGCCCAGGGATGTCTACCACACCAGATAAGGAGTACAGGTAATACACACAGGCACTGACATGTGTAGCTTATGTGCCGGGCTTTGTTCTAAAGAGTTTGCATGTATTAGTTCATTTAAGCCTCAGGGAAATCGTAAGGTGTAGGCTGTCACTAAACCTATTTTTACAGATAAGAATCACAAAATTGGGGCTGGGTTTAACTATGCAGTACAATGCTAGTCTGGATGGGTGAACCTCTGGGTTTGGTCCCCCAACCACATACACAAGAATAAAACTCACAAGCCAGGCAGTGGTGGTGCATGCCTTTAATCCTAGCATTTGGAAGGCAGAGAAAGGCAGATCTCTGTGAGTTTGAGGCAAGCCTGGTCTAACGAGAGACTTACAGCATAGCCAGGGCTACACAGAGAAACCCTGTCTCAAAAAACCAAAATAAAAGAAAATAAAATTCATAAAATGAGTGTGCAGGTAAGCCCAGCCGTTCTGGCTTCACGCTTTCAATCAGTGTTTGTTTCCTGAGATGGTTGTAATCAAGCCATGCTGGGCTCTAAGATATTCCACGTTGTATAAAACAGTGGCTGTGCCTTACCCTGAAGGTCCACTGTACAAGCAGCTTTTGGCTCTGTCTCAAGGGAAGAGAATGACTATACCTGGGTGGGCCCAGGACCGTCTGTCAGTCTCCACCCCTTCAGCACAGACTGGTAAACTCCTTATTCCTGAGGAGAGATGGGTGAATTGACATCATGAGGACACACAGTTGGATTAAATCCATATTAGGGGGCTGGAGAGATGGCTCAGTGGTTGAGAGCACTGACTGCTCTTCCAGATGGTACTGAGTTCAATTTCCAGCAACCACATAGTGGCTCACAACCATCTGCAATGGGATCAGATGCCCTCTTTTGTTGTATCTAAATATAGCTATTCAGTGTATATACTGTATTCAGTGTATTCACTGTATACGGTGTATTCTTATACATAAAACAAGTAAATAAGTCTTTTTTAAAAAACCATATTAGGAGGAAGCTAGAGAGATAGCTCAGAGATTAAGTGTGTGTACTTTTCTTGAAGAGGATCTAGGTTCAGTTCTCAACACCGACATCAGGAGCTCACAACACCTGTTACCCCAGCTCCAGGGGAATTCAATGCCTTTGTCCTTTGCAGGTACCTGTGAACATGTGCACATATCCCCATATATATATACACACACACACACACACACTCTCACACATACATACACTCACACACTCACACTCACACACACATACACTTGCACACACTCTCACCACAGACACACACACACTCTCACACACATATACACACTCACACACACTCACACATTTGCACACACACACATACATGTAATTAAACCTAAAATAACTCTTAAAAAATATTAAGAAACCAATCCCATTGCCAGGCAGTGGTGGTGCACACCTTTAATCCTAGCACTTGGGAGGCAGAGGCAGGTGGATTTCTGAGTTCGAGGCCAGCCTGGTCTACAGAGTGAGTTCCAGGACAGCCAGGGCTACACAGAGAAACCCTGTCTCAAAAACAAACAAACAAACAAACAAACCAAAAAACAAAAAAAAACAAAACCACAAAAATGTGAGACAGTGCTTTCGTTTTAATCCCAGGTGTGGGATGCGGGGCTGCCTCGTGCTCTAGCAGAAGTGTGGTTTTTCCAGCTGCAGATAGTTTCTGTGACTGTGTGGTGTTTAGATTTGAGAACTCTTTAGAGAGTATATAATGCTAGGGCCTGAAGAGATGGGTGGGTGGTGGTTGGGCGTTTAGGGAGGTTGGATGTGGTTTGTTAGCAGCTGTGGCCAAAGAAGAAGCAAAAGGAACAAAATTAGATTCAGGGCTGGCTCTCTTCTCCCTCTATCCTTGTTTCTCTCCTATCTAGTATGGGGGGGGTGAATTGAAGGGGGAGGGGATAAAGGCTGGGAAAACCAAGAACCCACAAAATAGCAAAGATGAGCTACATGTGTGCAGCAAGAACCAACAGGCAGGGGACTCCCCAGCTTCATCTCTGCTGTCGATGCTCCTCACTCAGCTGCCTTCCCACTCACCTGTTCCCTCTCTGGCCTTGAACCTAGACCAGGACCCAGACCCCAGTGCTGACTCCCTCCTCCCAGCTGAACTCCCGAGGCTCCTCCCTCCAGAACCTGGTCTGGTTCCTATCTTATGACAGACTCATCCTCGGTCTACCTTGGAGATCCTTGAACTCTGCTGCAGCCTCTGGAACTTGTATTCATTCGTGACTCATATGAATGCATATAGATTTATAGCGGTATTTAATGTGTGCTATGTGATGTGTGACGTGAAAGCTCGTATAAATTAGGGGAAAAAGAACCTGCACTGTCCTTGACCAGGTCACCACGGGAGGTAGGACTGTATGACAAATTTCTGTCATTAAAACTGCTAAACTTTGCTGCATAGCAGTGGTGCATGCCTTTAATCCCAGCACTTGAGAGGCAGAGGCAGGTGGATTTCTGAGTTCGAGGCCAGCCCGGTCTACAGAGCCAGTTCCAGGACAGCCAGTGTTACACAGAGAAACCCTGTCTCAATAAACAAACAAACAAACTGTTGATGGCGCCCCACGTTGGGCACCATTCTGTTACCAAAGTTGTAAATTTCTAATCACACCCAATAATTTAAGCCAATAGTCTATAACCAAGACATGTAGAACATATTTATACTTTTAAAACCAATCAGAAGCAACAATGAAGTGGCTACACATCTTATATATTCAAACCAAACAAAATTTCTTGCTCTTTCTAGCTACAATTCCAAGATAAAGACACCTTGTCACAGAGATTTTTCTGAGACAAACTCTCAGCTTCTTTATATAATCCAAAATGTTGCTGGTCCCTTTAAGATCAGCTTATGCAAACAATCAATTTCTGAAAAGGCTTTTCTAGCTCAGCTCAACTCTTAGCTATAGGCAACCTATCCGTGCACATTAAAACTGTCTTTAAAACAAAGTTAAACTAGACCAAGGGTTGGAACAAGCAGTTTTAACGATCTTTTCTTTTGAACATGCAACATAGAACATTTAGACAATGAAACAAAAAGCAAACACAAACACGTGGACATTGGCGCGCCAAGGACAAACAACAAAGAAGGACATCTAAGAGCTACAGAGAAATTCAGGACGTCTCCCAAATTTTTTCTGTTTCTAGATGAGCTCTGAAATAGCCTTTTCATTCCTTTTTGCTGACACAGCTCAGAGAGAGGACACCTGTTTTTCTAAAACCCTTTCTCTCTCTCTCATATTCAAGATGTAACTTTTCATCTCATTCTTTGGAGATGTAGCAGGCAGCTATTTTAACACCTCAGTGCCCTGCTTTCTTAGTTTTCCAATTCCTTCTAACCCTGCTCTTCCCGCCTGAAGCAGCTCTTAGACTGTGGGCAATGCCTGTTTAGAATTCTCCTGACCTATAATTCCCTGTCACTTCTTAGGCAAAATCAGCACCGGGTCAATACCTCATTCACCTAGACCGCATCCCCCGAAACACACTTCCTGCAAACACAGCCTTCAAAGAATAACCATAACTAGCGCTAGTATCAAAAATTGTTTGCTGCTTACCAAGTGTGCGGGATACTCTCCTTCTTGTTCCGTTTTCCGTAGAGCTCTCTACCCAAGACAGCGTTCCTCAGCTGGTCTCTCGTGTTCAGGCCCCAGGTCAGGCGCCATTAAACAAACAAACAAACAAACAAACAAACAAAAGAAGCTGCTAAACTTGTGATTCTGTGATTCTGTTGTGATTCTGTTGCAATTCTGTTGGGACTCTGTTGGGGCTCTGTTGGGGCTCTGTTGGGGCTCTGTTGGGATTCTGTTGCGATTCTGTTGGGATTTTGTTGTGCCTTAACAAATTCTAACACTGTGGAAAGATACAGATGCTTTTGTTTAGGTTTCTAACGCAGTACTCTCATGACTTAGAATCTTGTGTAGCTCATGCTGGCTTTGAACTTGCTAGGTAGCTCCTGATTCTCCTGCCTCTGCTTCCACAGTGCTGGGATTACAGGCAGCTTGTGCCACCTAAGCCCAGTGAACGTGGCGGTAGAAACCAGACCCAGCTTTTTGTGTGCTAAGCAAGCATTCTCCCAATCGAGCCACACCCTCAGCCCTGGCCAGTGCCTGCCGGTACATTTTACTGAACAGGACTGACTCACTGTGGAAAGCTTAGCGTCCCTGGCTTAGCACCTCTTCAGCCCTGAGTAGATATATCACATATTGTTGTGTCCTTTTTTATAGATAAGGAAAGCAGACCCCGGGAGGTGGCATGGCTTGACCACCATGCTGGGCAAGTAGAAGGAGAGACATCTTTACTACTCAAAGCTCTAGTCCCATGCTTATAACTATTTTGCTACCCTGACTTACTTAAGGTGAAGAAAAAAGGCAAATGAGGGATGAATGAGGGATGAGGGGAAAGCCCTTGAGGCAGAAGCCAACCGAGACCCAGGAGCTCCCTGGAGCCACTCTAGGCTGGAAAGGCAAAGACTGGCAGGAACCAATCCCTTATACAGGAATGGCAAAAAGCAGAGAAAGAAGTGTACTGGCTGATTTTTGTGTCAACTTGACACAAGCTAGAGTCATCAGAGAGGAAGGAGCCTCTGTTGAGGAAATGCCTCCATGAGACCCAGCTATAAAGCATTTTCTCAATTAGTGATCAGTAGGAAAGGACCCATTGTAGGTGCCATCCCTGGGCTGGTGGTCCTAGGTTCTAAAAAGAAAGCAGGCTGAGCAAGCCAGTAAGCATCACATGACCCCTGCATCAGCTTCTGCCTCCAGGTTCCTGCCCTGCTTGAGTTTCTGTTCTGACTTCTTTTGGTGATGAACAGTGATATGGAAGTGTAAGCCAAATGAACTCTTTCCTCTCTAACTTGCTTTTTGGTCATGGTGTTTCATCAGAGCAATAGAATCCCTAAGGAAGAGAGATGTTGTAGTCGATCTTGTGTTGCTGTATAAAACAAAGAATTGGCAATATAGCTCAGTGGTAAATGCTTATTTAGCTTCTGTGAGGCCCTGGGTTAAATTCCCAACTCAGCAAGGATACCAGAAACAAGAGCGAGACATGGTAGTGTAGGTCTGTAATCCTAGTACTCATGAGGCAGAAGAAACAGGAGGATAGCCACAAGTTCAAGACCACCCTGGTCTACATAATGAGTTCTAGGCCTGTTCTCAAAGTCTGAATATTTTCTACAGAGAGAGGTTTATTGAGCTCTTGATTCCGGTGACTAGTCGCTCCATCACTGTGTGCTGTCTGTCAAAATCTCCACTTCCTAGCTACGCAGCAAGGCAGGAAAGTGAGAAGGAAAATCGGTTACATGGACAAGTGACTGTACATAGAAGTGACCATTCTCTAGTGACCTCACTCTATGAACAGCAGTTCTCGTGAGAACTGACCAACTCACGAGAGAATGGACTCACTCTCAGGAGCCAGAAGTCATCTGCTTACGATCAGAGAGTTCCCATGACTAAGGCTGAACCTCCAAGATTCTACAGACTCAATGCCAACCATCCAGAGGTTGTTCCTGAGCTTTCAGAACATGAATATTTGGGGAGCAGACTATATCCAAGATGTAGCCAGAAATAGGGGGATACAGTTAGGATACAGTTAGTTTGCATGGGGAGAGGTTCTGAGGCTCCACCCTGAGTTGAGAAGCTATTGGCAACTGATGGTTGCTGGGGGAGGGGAAGCATTTTTTTTTCTTAAAGGGTGTGGAGGGTTGCTTATACTCTTGCAGGTAGCACTCATTACATTCATTGGGTTATAGGAAAAGAGGAGGAGGGGGAGGAGGGGGAGAAGGAAGAAGAGGAGGCAGAGGAAGAGGAGGAGGGGAAGAAGGAAGAGTAGGACGAGGAGGAGGAGGGAGGAAGGGAAAAGGTAGAAGGAGGAAAAGGAACAGGAGAAGCACAGAAGCATGCATGTATATGGAAGAGTCTGGGAAGGGGGAGTTTGGGGTGGATATAATTAAGATACATTATACACATATATGAAATTTCCAAAGCATAAAGAAAAATATTAATAACTTTCAGAAAGCCAGAGATGAGCAAAGCCAAAGGAATGTCTAGTATGCTGACCTTCTGATTGGTGCCTTAGTTTCCTTAACATTTTTCCTGCCCCTCCTCCTACAGCTGTCCCTTCTCTTAAAGATATAGATCTTGAAATCTCCTATACAGTCCTTTGCCTGTGACTGCCGTTTCACTGCTAGCCATGCTAACATGACTCACAGAACAGAGCTAACTGGCACTGTGTGGGGCAGAATATTTGGTAACTGATGCCGAGAATCAAACACACTGGACACTGTGGGACAAGGCTGGAATCCTAGCACTCAGTGGACAGAAGACGGAGAATAAGCTACATAGTAAGCCAGAAGCCAGCCTGAACACGTGTCTCCAAAAAGGCATAACAATTTTTGTAAGTTTTTTTAGGGGATAGAGTAAAAAGCACATCCTGCTCTTGAGGGCCTTAGTTAAGTTCTCAGTACCCACTTCAGGTAGCTCATCACTACTCTGCTCGAGGGGATCTGACACCCTCCTCTGGACTCCAAAGGCAGCTGCATTCACACATGCTCCTACCCACAACACATGCACATAATTTAAAAGAAAAAATTAAAAACCAATGATTTTTTTAAAAACCTGAAAAGAATCAAGTTGTCTAATATAACTCATGCTAAAAGTTACTAATTTAAAACCAAATGACAAGCCAGGCAATGGCTCACACCTGTAATCGCAGAGCTTGGGGGGCAGAGGAAGGTGGATCTCTGAGTTCGAGGCCAGTCTGGTCTACAGAAGGAGTTCCAGGACAGCCACGGCTACACAGAGAAACCTTCCCTCAAAAGAAAAAACAAAAACAAAACAAACAAACAAACAAAAAACCCCAAATACCAGGGTAGTGCAAATGTGGATGGCTGTAACAAAGTTCTTTCAGGAGAAAAACAAAAAGCGGGGCAGTGGTGGCGCACGCCTTTAATCCGAGCACTTGGGAGGCAGAGGCAGGCAGATTTCTGAGTTCGAGGCCAGCCTGGTCTACAGAGTGAGTTCCAGGACAGCCAGGGCTACACAGAGAAACCTTGTCTTGAAAAACCGAAAAAAGAAAAAAAAAAGTTCTTTCAGCCAACTTGATGTCGCAGACCACTGAGTCAAAACAAAACAAAAAAACAAACAACAAAAAGAGAAAAGCAGAGGTCCTCTGCATAGACTGTCACCTCCCTTAGCTGGACCTCCTCCCCATCAGCCCTGCTCTGACCCCTAACTCTGCTATTTTTTGCCACATTTGGGGCCTTTGAACTTGTGGAAGATTCTGACTCAGCCTGTCACCCCTCAGTCATGGTTTCTCCTGCCGATGTCAGCAGGAACGCCCTGTACGAGTTTGGGCCATTGTATGTCTTGGTCAGCAATCACTTGTTTGTGAGATTGAATTCCTTCAAACTAGGAGAAAGAAAGACTCAAAGACCAAGAGTCACTCAGAACTCAAGATAATAATCACAATCACATAATAGGATGTGGACAGGAAGCCTTTACCTGCCTCTCTATCTAGGGAGATACCATAAAGTATTATGTCGAACTGAATGTGAGTCCTCCTGATACATAGAAGTGACAAAGGAAAATGAACCCAGTTCATCACTTCCAGACCTCTCACCTGGATCAAAGATATTAGAAAGGAATCAGAATGTGGAAAGAAAAATGTTCTGAGGAGAGGGCCCTGAGATGAGGAATTGTCTACCTTACCATCTGCTAGATTGGCTTCAGCAAGGCTAGAGAGTGCAGCAAATGAATGAGCTTGAACTGTACAACCCCAAATACAGCACTTAACACATCGATCATCTTGAGGGGAAGGTAAGTGAGAAACGGGGGTCTCTGGGGTAATTCCTCCCTGCCCGTATTCAACCCAAAATCAAAGCACTGATTGTCTAGATGTAACAGAAGAAGAAAAACACACTTATTGCTGGAAATAGAGAACTGCTGACAAGATTAATCTGTTCCAACCAACCCTGCAAAAGAAACCCTAATCTTCAGTAATCCACCCTTGTCACTGTCCCACAGTTAGTTGCCCATTGTCCAGACCCCCTTTCCCACAGTCTTTACCTGTCTTCACAGTTCACCACTCCTGTTAAAGTGATATAAACCAGGGCTGGATGGCTCAGAGGTTGGGGACACTGGCTGCTCTTCCAGAGGTCCTGAGTTCAAATCCCAGCAACCACATGGTGGCTCACAACCATCTGTAATGAGTTCTTCTGATGTGTCTGAAGACAGCAATGGTACACTCATATACATAAAATAAGTAAATAAATCTTTTTTAAAAATTATATAAAGCAGACACAAGCACATGCTGCTAATTTAGCACTTGGGAGTCTCAGGGAGAAACATTGCAAGTTCAAGACCAATCTGGGCTACATAGCAAGATTTGACCACAAAGCAAGAAAACAAGATGCAGGGGCTGGAGATGGTTCACATCTGTCATCCTACAACTTGGGAGGCAGAGGCAGGAAGATCATGATGTAAAGACCATCCTTGGTTCCATAGCACATTTCAGACTGACTTTGGTGATGGGAAGCTCCATCTTAAAAATGAAAACCAAGCCAATGACACGGCTCAGTGGTTAAGGGTTCACCAACAAGCCTGGTGACCTGACTTCAATCCCTAGGACTCACAGGGTAGAAAAAGAGAATTGACTTCCTCAAGTTGTCTTCTGACCTCCACATGTGTATCATAACACATCCACAGTCCCCCTCCTCTGTAAATGAGCTAATATATATAAGTTAAAAAAAGTAGATAAATATATAAACGAAAATACAAGTCTGCTTGAGTCCCCGACTTCAACCCCTAATGCTGAAATAAATTAATGAACAAATAATGAGACAAAAAATTTTAAGTGGGACTGGAGAAATATCTGAGCAGTCAAGAGTGCTTGAGGCTCTTACAGAGGATCACAGTTTGGTACCCAGCACCTACATCAGTGGCCTCACTATCACTTGTAGCTCCAGTTCCAAGAGAACAGTGCCCCCTTCTGGACTACAAAGGTACCTGCACTCACGTACACACACACCACATATAAATAAAAATGTAATATAAAATAAAGGGCTGGAGAGATGGCTCAGTGGTTAAGCACACTGGCTGCTCTTCCAGAGGTCCTGAGTTCAATTCCCAGCGGCCACATGGTGGCTCACAACCATCTGTAATGGTATCTGATGCCCTCTTCTGGTGTGTCTGACAGCTGCAATGTACTCATATACGTAAAAGAAATAAATCTTTTTTTTTTTTTTTTTTGGTTTTTCGAGACAGGGTTTCTCTGTGTAGTTCTGGCTGTCCCGGAACTCACTCTGTAGACCAGGTTGGCCTCGAACTCAGAAATCCGCCTGTCTCTGCCTCCCAAGTGCTGGGAGTAAAGGCGTGCGCCACCACCTCCCGGCCTAAGAAATAAATCTTATATATATATATATATATATATATATAAAGTTAAAATAAAGAGAAAGATTCTTTTGTGCATGAGTTTAATGGCTACTCAGTCATCCTTTGCAAGGCCATAAAGCCTCACGTTTGTTGGCTCTGACGTCAACCTGCCTTGTTTTTAATCCCACCCATACCAAGTATATGTGATGATCCGTACGGGAGCACTCAGATCCATAAGCCTGCTATTTAGTTTTTCTGTATCATGTGTGAAATTAGGAAACAGGATTTGGTAAAGCAAAGTAGATTTATTTACAGTTTTAACAAACTGGGGAAAGAAAGTCGGTTTCTCTACACCATTTGTGGATCACTATCGCAATTTTACAGAAAAGATAAAATCACTGGGGATGGAGTTAGACGCCTGTAATCTCAACCCTCTGAAGGTAGATGCAGGAGGATCAGGCATCCTTCGACACACTTTGCTACATAGAGAGTTCAAGGCCAGCCTTACGTATCTTTCTTTTGTCAAAGAAGGAAGAGGAGGGCGAGAGGAGAGGGAAAGAGAGGTGGGGGGAGGGATCAAAACTCAGCAAAGTTCAGAAAATCAGTGGCTGCCATAAATGACACACGTCACCCCCTCCAAGATGCTCAGGGAACATCTTGGAAAAGGGGTTGAGAAGAATGTGAGAGGCAGAGGAAAGAGCTGAGTGCTGTGGAGTGCCATCTTCCAGGTACAGCAAGGCCATTGAGCTCTTGGACTCTCGGCAGACACAAGCCCCGCCCAGCACAAGAGAAGGCCTATCAGCATCTCTGCTGCGCTGTGGGGTGGGGCTCCCAAGGCTCACCCATTCTAGAGAACTTACAGTTAATTGATTGATGGGGAAGGGAGGGGACAGACAGACAGACAGACATGGACTGTTTCTTCAGTGTTGAAGTCAGTGATACAGTGCCCGTGCTCTGTAAGCAATCACAGTTAAACTTACTGAGTCTCACACTATTAAGACAAACAGAAACCACTCAAAAGTAGAAATGGGACGGGGGGGGGGGGGGGCTGAGGACCTGCATCTGCAGAAGGGGACAAGAGGAAGTGAAGGGGGTCAAAACACATCATATAATGTATGGAAGTGCCTTAATGAAACCTATCACCCATAATCAATACATGTTAATAAGAAGCCCTCAGACCAGCCCTGTTTCTCAACTGTAAGATAGGCTATCAGAACAGTGTTTATGTCTTCCTGCCTGGGAGAGAAGTCCCCACTCCCATGTCACCCAGACTTTAACCTTTACTGACCTCAGCACGGGATTCCTGGCAGATTTTTAATTCCTCAGAGTCTTCGTTCCAATAGTCTAGTAACCAAAAACGAAGGCGCACGCACCTCTGTATCTCCTCTCCCATCAGAGCCATGGCTGAGACCACTTTGAGAAAGGAACATGTGGAACCCCAAGTGTTTGGCAGCCTACATGTCCCCCAGATTGCCAACCAACTAAGGTTATTCTTTCTTGTTTTTTTTTTTTTCTTCATGTAGGCCAGCACTTATGATGCAGAGGCAGGTCTATCTCTGCGAGTTCAAGGCTAACCTGGTTTTCATAGTGAGTTCCAGGACAGCCAGGGACACAGAGAGAAACTCTGTCTCAAGCACAAACAAGACAAACAGTGACAACAAAAACAACTCACTATGTACCCAATTTGTTTCTTTATTCTCTGAGACAGGGTTTCCTTATGTAGCCCTGGCTGCCCTGTAATTCATTCTGTAGACCAGGCTGGCCTTGAACTCAAAGATCTGCCTGCCTCTGCCTCCCCAGTGGTAGAATTAAAGGTGTGTACCACCATCCCCCAACTACCAACTTACTTTTGAAAAAGTTTTTTAGTTCTTCTTCTGATATCATCATCATCTCTGTGTTTGTGAGTGTGCCTGTGCATGTGCCTCTATGTGTATGTGTGTATGTGTGTGGGCACAACTGTGTCTGTGCTATATCTGAAAGTTACAGGACTACTTTATAAAGTCTGTTTTCTCCCACTTTTAGGTGTGCTCTGGGGATAGAACTCATGTTCCCAGACTTGCAAAGGAAGTCAAGCCATTTCACCATCTCTTGCCTTGAACTCTTGATCCTCCTGCCTCCACCTCCTGTGTACCAGAATTCCAGGCATGTGCCACCATCCCCAGCTTGTTCCCTAAATGCTCTTGAATAACTGCCATCTGTCAGAAACTGGGAGAATAGTTAACAGAGACAAGAATAAACCTCTGACTTCATGGAGTTTATTCTAGTAAAGAAGATAGATCGTGCTTTCTATTGCTGTGTTTAAACACCATGACCAAAGCAGCCTAGGAGGACAGGGATTGCTTGGCTTTCACTTCTGTGTCACAGCAGCAGCAGGGAGAGCAGCCACCACCACCCTCTCAGGGTTTTGGCGTTTATATACTATCTCAAGTGTCCCTAGAATCCCAAACATAAACTATCTCCAGCTGGCAGAATTACGCTCCTGCTGGAGCACAAGACAAATCATAGTCAGCTGCTGTGGACAATCTGAAGCAGCCCCGTATTCCACACCGAGGATTAGAAGAAAAACCTATTCACATAATATAACTTTTTAAAAAAAAAAATCTCACTATGCCTGGAGGGAGGAACTAAAGCAGAAACCACGGCAGAACACAGCTCCGTAGCTTTCTCTCTGTGGCTGTTTTCCTTGCTCTCTTAGAAAATCTTGACCTGCCTGCCTGGGGCTGACACTGCTCCCAGTGGGCTCTGCCCTCCTGCAGTAACCATCAATCAAGAAAATGCCCCCACAGTCACATAGACGAGCCTGCCACCCAATCAGATAGAGGTATTTTCTCAATTGAGGCTTCTGCTTCCCAGATGACCCTAGCTTGTATCCAGGTGACAAAAAAAAAACTAACCAGCACAGACAGTATTGGGTAAAAATTCGAACATTTAGGCCCACAGAGGAAACAAGAAGATGGGTGAATGCCTGTGATCCCAGCATTTTGGGTGGTGGGAAGTGATGGATCCGAAATTCAAGATTAGGGGTGGAGGTGGGGGGCTGGAGAGACCATTCAGGGCTTAAGGACACTTACTTGCAGAGGACCAGAGTTAGGTTCTCAACAACTTGTAACTCCAGCTTCCAGGGATCCAGCTCCCTCTTCTGATCTCTATAGCTACCAGGCTTAAATGCACAAACCCATAGACAGACAGACAGACACATATAATTAAATGTTGATGATAAAATAATAATAATAGACTTATCACCATGAGTGTCTCTGTCTTCTAATAAGTCAATCGACAAACAAAAGGAAAAAAAAAAAGAATCAGTAATTCTTGGGAAGTTAAAGTTGGCTTGAACTCCCTGTCCTCAAGTTGGAAATCTGGACTCCTTCCCAGTGCCTAAGGGAGTGGCTGTGAGTCCAGTGACCTCTGACCTCAGCCCTATTCTAGCTTGACAGCTCTTCTTAGGAATTCCTGTCATCCAGGAATTCCTAGCCAGCCACTAAATCCCACAGATAAACAAGCGGCTCACTGAGAATCTCCCTGCCAAGCAGCTCATCAACAGCCATCTTTCTCCTTTCTCCTAGAGTCCCTTCCCCCACCCCTACCCCCAGTCTCCACCCCTCCTGTTAGTCACCCACAGAGTTGATGGTAGGCTGAATTCTTTCAGCTGACCATAGTCTCTTGTTGGGAGCTGTCATGAGAGACTGGACAACGTAGAGGAGGGTTCAGAATCCAGAGTCTTCCCTTTACTGGCCATATAACCTGGGGCAGACAACTTTCTTTATGAGTCCAGCGTGTCTGTCTGTACATTAGACTAAAGATCTCGAACCTTGGAGAACTCCTGTGGAAAAGCACTTAGTGATGCTTCCACATTCCACTGCCTTCCTCTATCTCCATCCACAACAAATTCTGGACTTCTCTCAGCTTCTCCTGGTCCTGACTTTTCCCAAGACAAAGACATTTGACAAGAAAATCCTGCCAGGATCAAATCAAATACAGAGCTTTCTCACCAATTGTTTTTTAAATTTTATTTTATTTTTTTCTTCTCCCCATTTTACACAGAGAGAAACTGAGTCTTACCCACTTCCAGTGATCTTCTCTCCCTCCCTCTCTCCTTTCCTCTCTTCCTTTCTTCCTTGTGATACTGGGAATGGAGTCCAGGGTATTTTCTGTGTATGCCAGGCAAGCACTGTATCACTGAGCTGTATCCCAACCCCTTTGGAGTTTTGTTTTTGTTCTTAAGATTTATTTGTTAAGGTATCTATGAATGAGAGAAAGAGACAGAGACTGAGACAGAGAGTGCATTTATGTGTGTGAGAGAGTTTATTCGCACCACATGCATGCAGGAGCCTTCAGAAGTCAGAAGTGGATGTCAGGTTCCACGGCATTAGAGCTGTAGATGGTTTGGCCTACCATGTAGGGGCTAAGACCTGAACCAGGGTCCTCCACAAGAGCAGCAACTGCTCTTCACTGTTGAGCCATCCGTCTAGCCCCTTGTTTGACTTTTGAGACAGGGTCTCACTGATAGCCCAGACTAGTCTGGAACTTTACTACATAGCTCAGGCTGATGTTGAACTCACAACAATCCTCCTGCCTCAGCCTCCAACTAGCTTGTTTTATTGCTTTTTTTTTTTTTTTCCAAGATCCTCTTCCCTCACACCACAGCTCTGGGATCACAGGCCTGTGCCACCACACCTGATAGCAATAAATTTCTAAAGTGATTTTCTCTTCTGACTTACACAACGATGATATAATTTATGTACAAAGAGCCTTACAAATTCATCTGAGGTGTCACCTAAGATGACAAATAGCTATCACGTGGGGGCACTTCCACATTCTAAGTTTGCAAATGGCAAAGCTTGCGGAACTGAAGGAAACTGATAGAAATGGATGTCTCAGAAAAGAGAAGTCACAGTGCTGAGAGGAAGACCAAGATCCTCAATTTTCAAACTATTTACAAAGTGTTGGTATGTTTTTTTCCTTTCTAAGTTCCCTCTTCAAAGAAATTATCCCTCCTGGGCTCTAAAAAACTGAGTGCCACACCCTGCCCACCTTTGCTGTTAAAGGTACAAAAATCAAGTCATCTAGGAAGTAATTTAAACTTTAATAAAAACAAAAAAAGATAGTTGTGCGGGGTGTGGTGGTACAGACCCACAGTCTCAGAATTCACAAGTAGAGACAGAAGAATCTCAGGCCAGCTGCAGGTCAGCCTGGACTACACGATAAGGCCCCAACTCAAAAATTAATTTAAATATTTTAAGTATAAAAAAGAACTTAGAAAGCCAAGCATGGCAGTGCCTGCCTGTAACCCAAGCACTCAGGAGGCAGAGGTAGAGAGGCAGAGGATAACTGCTAGCTTAAGATCAGTCTCACTCACACACCAAATTTCAGGCCAGCCAAGACTACATAGAAAGATTCTAACAAAAACAAAAGCAAAAAGCCAAACTATTGTAACTGTAAGTACTGGCAAATATAGGGCAGTCAGTACTTCCTAGTTTGCTGATAATGTCCCTGGCATAACAGGCCCCCAGACCTTATCACAACTGACTTCATGATGGAAGTGCCACCACAGAGGCCATGAAACTCACAAAAAGACAGCAAGCACCACCTGCCAAAAACCAAAACAAAGATCTAATCCATCAAAGTCCACAGTTCTGGGAAAGTCTTTGAATGTACTCACCTTGTTTTTTGGCTTCTGTAGTTCTGTTTCTGGCTAACTGAAATATGTCAACCTAGGATTTGGTTTTTATGCTTAAAAGCTGAGAAAGGCTCAGGGTTACCCTGTGATCTCAAACACCCAGTGTAGTCTCTTGTTGTCTAAGACTTTCTATTAGCTTAAACCTGTGTCTGAGTAGTCTTCTCTGGTAGATACCACAACGCTCAAGCAGTTTGGAGTTCAGAGTGGTTAGCTCATCATTCTGGAAGCTGAGGCATGAGGATTTCAGTGAGTTTGGGGACAACTTGAACTACATAATGAGTTCCAAGCCAACCATAGCTACAGAGTGAGACCTTGCCTCAAATAAAATAAAAATAAATAGGCAGAAAAATAAGTAGGCAGGACTGTGATGGTGCATGCCTTTGATCCCAGCACCCAGCACTCAGGAGACAGAGAGGCAGGCAGATCGCTGAGTTCGAGGCCAGCCTGGTCTATAGAGCAAGTTCCAGAACAGCCAGAGCTACACAGAGAAATCCTGACTAAAAAACCACTACTACTATTAATAATAATAATAATTGTATAAATAAACAAACTTTTGTTTGGTTGCTGAACATATAGACAAGAGTGCTTACATAGCATGAGGTTCTGGATTCCATTCCCAGCACCACAAAGTTAATGAATTAATTAATCAATTAAAGGAACTTTGTTAATGTGTTTTAGAAGGTAGTAATTTCTGTCTTTGAACTTTATCCTAATTAAATTATGTGAAAGAAGAAACATGTGTAGACCTTGACTCCATGTTGGAATGCTTGCCTAGTGTAAGGGATGCCCTGGCACCATGAAAGAGAAAAGAGCAGAAATAAAGTAATAAAATGCTGGAAATCAGGGCTGAGGCTGTATCTCAGTGAGATGAGGACTTTTTTTTTTTTAAACTAGCATGTATAAGGCCCTAGGTTTGATCCCCAGCACTACATAAAGTAGAATTGGTTGTGCATGCCAGTAATCCCAGCTTTAAGAAAATTCAGAAATTCAAGGTCAGCTAAGTAGTGAGTTCAAGGCCAACCTAGGCTACATGAATTCCTGAGTCAAAAACAAAAACAAACAAAAAATACAGGGGTTGGGGGAAATGGTCTATGTATCAGAGGTGGGTCTTTTCTTACTGTATAGGTGTGTTGCCTGCAAGTATGCCTGTGCACTAGGGCAGACTGCCATTTCCCACGGTAGGGTTGCTGGGATTCTTCTTCTGGAAGAGCAGCAAGCACACTTAACCACTGAGACCTCTCTCCATCCCTGCCCCCATCCCTCCCCCACCCTTGGTCAGGGCTGTCTTAAGTGCTTTCTTTGTCTCTAACGTAAAACAATTCTTGACGGCATTCTAGGAGAATGGGCTGCTTCCTTCCTCATGTACCAAAGCAGGGGCTGAGGGCCAGACAACCATGCACTTGCTTGTCAGTTTGACAGTTGTTGGAACCTGAATCCAAGCAGTCAACTCTGGGTTCATATGCTCTCTGTCTGATCGACACATGACATCACTGACGGTTGCTCCTGGCTGATCCTACCTGGCTCCTTTTCTCTCCAGTGGTAGATGGAGAAGCAATTTCCCAAGTTGGCAGGCTCAGCACCGCAGCTTTTCATCTGTTGAGACACTAGGAAAGGGGAAGTAGACAGTTCAATGGCACACAAGCAAGCACTCTCAGACTCAAGCCCAAGACCTCGGTTCTAGGCCACACTCCCTTCCTCTGACAGGTTCAGGGTCCCAGTAGCCGAAAGCCCACTCATATGTGGGGAGTGTAGGGACAGTGGAGGTAGGGTTGGGGTGACACTGATCCAGCTGCAGAAACCCTTTTTGGACAAGATGTCACAGGGTCCAGGGCTAGGATCAGAGGAGTAGAGAACTTGGTGTGGCCCTGGCAGGTACTCCCTTGGCTGATGCAAGCTCATTGGCTGGTCTGCAAAGTCTGAGGCTATGTTTGCATGCAACTGAAGAGCTAAGCAGAATCCCTGACAGGGCCAACATGGAAGAAGGAGCAAAGTGTAACATCTTGATATATGGGACTCCTGGGAGTGCCTCCCAAGACTACAAGACCTTGTCTGTGTCTACAGCTGCTGTCCCCACAGGAGAGACTGGGCTCTCAAGGATAATAACAATGTTGATTTATTTCTGGGGTCACTTCCGTGATGGCCAGCAATGGATGCAGGCAACAACATTGGTTCAAGGGGTTGGGCTCAGAGGTAGAGTGCTTGGCTAGCACATATACACATTTGCAACACAAGTTCAATATTGCAAAACAGAACTGTTTCTGATCCCCCCCCTACTCCATCTAACTGTGCCATCTGTCCTTGCTTGCCACGGGCTAGAGGCTGGGCTGCATACGCTAACAGGGAGCTAAGAAGACAGAGGAAGTGGCCCAGGGAGAAAAGTGCCCCCATCATTGGCTCATTCTCTGCCGTGAAATAGTGTCACAGGAAACTACTCTCCCTGTCCCCAAACCAGTTGCCACCACTCACTTAAGCCGACAGAACGTCTTTTCCCTTTCTGTACAGTTCCAAGAGGATGCTGTCAGGACCCCGAGAACGTGGGTGCCATGTTTCTTCCCAACATGGCTATGCCGAATAGACTCTTTTCTTGTTCCTTAGCCATTCGTTTCTCTAACAGGACTTTGAAGGTGACGGATG
Organism: Grammomys surdaster; assembly: GCF_004785775.1. Lineage (NCBI taxonomy): Eukaryota > Metazoa > Chordata > Mammalia > Rodentia > Muridae > Grammomys > Grammomys surdaster. The sequence continues at coordinate 5,528,542 of NW_021621113.1, read as the reverse complement.
GAGCCCACACAAGTGTCCCTAGTCAGCCTACCAACCTAGGACACAGATGACTCTCTCCCATGTAAAGGTGAGCTAGACCCATTCATCAAATGTGTTTTCTCTTGTTAATCTGTCACTTGTTACAAAGATCTTTCCTACCTGAGAACTGCAGGGGACAGGGAGAAACTTATTTTCTTCCCTGACCCTGTGGGGAAAGATCCACAGTAGCAAAGCTTTTGGTTTCAAATGAGTGAGTTTGCTAAGCAAAGAGCAAACAACAGAAAGGGCATAGAGGATCAGGTCAGGCACTTACAGCATCCACCAGAAACCCACTGGGGAAGCCTGAACACCAAGTAGCCAGCTATAACCTCTGACCCATGAAGAGGGTCCCAGGAAGAACGTCTTCTCTGGGCAAGACTGACAAACAGCTATTCTCAGGAGTGGTTGGATTTTTGTTGTTGTTGTTATTGTTATTTTTATTACTTTTGATTCTGTGTATTGTGTAGATTATAATGTGGAGTTACTTCTGTGTTACAGGTGTCCAGGAAGGTCAGAGGTGTATCTGGAATACAGGTGGCTGTGAGCGCACCTTTGTCGTTCTTTTGTTTTATTTTTTTGAGACAGAGTTTCTCGTAGTCCTGGCTGTCTTGGAACTTGCTCTGTAGACCAGGCTGGAACTCACAGAGCTCTGCCTGCCTCTGTCTCTTGAGTGCTTAGATTAAAGGTGTGCACCACCACTGCCCAGCTCAGAACACACTCTTAACAGCTAAACCATCTCTTCAGCCCTTCCCCCACTATTGGCATTTTTATATCATGGGATAAACAGTAGCCGAGTCTCCTTGCTTTGAGGGGGTTGTCTGTGAATGACTTGCCTCCAGCCATGTACAAGGATGCTGCTTTTATCCTAACAATCCACTCTCCATCTGTCTGTCCTCAAGGACATAGTATTCCCACTCTCTGGGATAATTGCTATTCTCTTTTCCCGTTCTCACAGGTCTGGAAATAAGGGGACCCCATCTCAAGACAAGGAGTCTTGGAGCACACTCAAAGACAAACATGCTTAGGTCTGGAGGCAGGGTTCCAATCTTACCTCTACAGTTTCTTGGTGAGTTTCTATAGTACCTGACATTTTAGTAGTATACCAAATACTATGCCCCCATGCAACTTGCAGACTTGCATCTCACTGGGCACAGCTTCATCCTGAGTTATAATCTGCTTCAGAAAGCAGGAGTTCGCCAGGTGGTGGTGGCGCACGCCTTTAATCCCAGCACTTGGGAGGCAGAGACAGGCGGATTTCTGAGTTCGAGGCCAGCCTGGTCTACAGAATGAGTTCCAGGACAGCCAGGGCTACACAGAGAAACCCTGTCTCAAAAAACCAAAAAAAAAAAAAAAAAAAAAGGAAAAGCAGGAGAATAGATATGCTAGTCCCAGTTTCTCCCATTTCCCCTTCTTGCCTTCCTACATTTCAGCTGCTGCTTTTAGCAAAAATCATCTGTAGTGAAAGGTCCCCCAGGTCAGCAGCCATTAGCAGGCCAGAAAATCAATCATAAACATTGTAACAACTGGCTGTGGGGAGCTCAGTTACCTCTTCCTCCCTCCACCATAGGTGAAAGGGAAGTTACTTCTGGGATGATGCCCCCACGAGTCAGTTCCCAGCTTGGGGCAGTACTGGTACCAACTAGGAGGATAGAAATGTTACCAAAAGTTACCAGAAGAGAGACTATCGACAAAGAACAACTCTCGAGCGCTGAGACTATAGAGTATTCACAAGACACTAACTTCAGTCTCCAACACACACACACACACACACACACGCACCAATTACCAACGAGTCAGGCATGGTAATGCCTGCCTGTAATCTCAGCACTTGGAAGGCAGGAGGGCCAGCAGTTCAAGGCTAGCCCAGTCAATACAGTAAGTTGGAGAGCAGCTTGCACTTACTTAAAACCTTGTCTCGAAGCATAAGTAAACAAGAATTAATAACATAAATTAATAATAAATAATAACCCACACCCTACCCCAAGTATCAAATCATACTTCTCAAGAGAGGAAGGAGAAAGGATTTGCCTCTTATCATGCCTATTCTGTGAATAAACCGAAGCTTAGGATGTGAACTGATTTCCAGGATCACACAGCCAACCATTCAGTGGCAGAGCTGAGCCTGAGACGCTAATATTCCTCATTGGTATCACCTGCTCATTCTTGTGTAAATACTTCCAACATGGCAGCTTTCAAACATGGCCTCTCTGAGAATGTAGCTGGGAAGAGAAGCTCCCAATGGAGTCTCATAAGCCTGTGAGCACCGAATATTGAGTAGAACCATCTGTTGTATTGGGGTCTGTTTGTAAACAATTCTGCCACTGTCACTTGAAGGCGGGACCCTCTCTCTTTTTTAAACTTGGCCCTGCAGTATGTGGCTAGACCATTAAGCATTTGTGGAATTTAAAGACAAGTCGTTTTCTTGTCCCTGAGTCATCTTCCCTCAGACAGCCACATGCACAATACCACACGTGGATGGGACTTTACTTACCAGACTCTTTCACACACTGTGACTCAGACTTTGTGGCCTCAGAGGCAGGAAACACCACCTTGAACACGAGAACCTGCTGTGAGGAAGTCTTCCATGGGAGTCTGAATTTGCCTGCTCCCCACCAAACCCTACACCCCACACCCCACACCGCACACCACACACCGCAGCAACACAGCCTCCTTTTTTTTACTTTTTAGAACTGTATTGTCTTTCTTATTTTTTCTGTTTCTGACAAAAACAACTTCAGGGAGAAAGGGTTTGTCGTGGGTACAGTCCATCATGGTGGGGAATTCAAGACAGCTGGAGCGTGAGGCACAACCAGGAAGGGAATGAATTCAGGCTCCTCCTTTGCTCCTGTTAGACCAGCGGTTCTCAACCTGTGGGTTGTAACCTTTCAGGGGTTGAACCACCCTTTCACATGGGTCAGCCAAGACCATCAGAAAACACAGGTATTCACATTGTGATTCATAATAGCAAAATTACAGTTATGATGTAGCAACAAAAATAATTTTATGGTTGGGAGGTCACCACAACATGAGGAACTGTATTAGTGGATCGAAACACTAGGAAGATTGAGAACCAACCTCTTGCTCCGTTGATCCCTGCCTGCAGGTTCTCTGCCCCCTCTCTCCTCCCTCCTTCCCTTCCCCCTCTCTCCACATGGTCATGGTCATGGCTGGCCTCCACTTCTGTTCTCTCTCTCAATCTCTCTCTCTCTCTCTCTCTCTCTCTCTCTCTCTCTGCCTCTACTACCCTCCTTGCTCTCCTTCCATGCCCTGAATAAACTCTATTCTATGCTAAAAATAAATAAATAAGTAAATAAATAAATATTGAGAACCACTGTGTTAGACAAATTACAATATCAGCCAGGGAATGGTGACACCCACAGTGGACAGGAATTTCACCTCAATTAACACAACCAAGATAATCTCCCACAGGCAAGCCCAGAAGTCCATCTTCCAGGTGATTCTAGACTCTGTCAACCTAACAATGTATCATTTTATGGAGCTAGAGGGATGACAGCTCCGTGTTTAAGAATACTTGCTGTTTTGCTGAGTCCTTTGGCAGAGGACCCAGGTTCAGTCCCAGCACCCAAATGCTGGCTCACAACCATGTAACCACAGTTGTAGAGGACCCAGCACCCTCTTCTGGCCCCACAGGCACCAGGCACATAAGTGAGATCACACACTTGTCCTCTGATGCCTGCCTTTGCTTTCTGTTGCTTAGTATAACACCTTCAAGGTCATTGATGGTTTACCTTGCATCAAACACCCTTCCATTTTAAGGTAGGGCTATACCACTTACTGTCTATCACTCATCAGTCAGCAGACAAATAGGTTGTTTGCACCTTTGGCTGCTGTAATGTTGTTCTGAATGTTCATGTACAAATACTGACTTGATTCCTCACTTACGTTATTTTAGGTATACTTCTAGGAGTGAAATTACTAGACAAATGTGATGGTTTCTCCCTGGGACCACTGCCTCCCCAACACTAAGAATTGAGCCTAAACCTGACAGTGGTGGTGGCACAAGCCTTTGATCCTAATACTCAAGAGGCAGAGGCAGATGGATATCTGTGAGTTTGAGGTCACCTTGGATACAGAGTGAGTTCTAGGACAGCCAGAGCTACACAGAGAAACCCTGTCTTGGATAAAAACAAAACAGACCCAAACAAAACAAAGCATTGTGCCTGAAGCCTCGCAGTCTCAGTGCTCTACTGCTGAGCTATACCTCGCTCCTCCTTGCTTGTTGTTTGAGACAAGGTCTCACTCAATGGTCCAGGCTGGCCTCAAACTCCTTCTGCTTCAGTCTTCCAGTCTTGGAATCCCAGCCTGGTGACACCAGGCCCAGAAGCTGAGTTTGATGGCTTGAGAAGCCATCATAACAGTTTCTACATGGCTGCATCATTCCACATTCTCATGAACAAGGCACAAAGATTGCTATTTAGGAGGGCTGTGGGTGTACCGCCTCATTTGGTACAGTCCTACCTTGAATGATCAAGACAATGGTTAAGTCTCTGGCACAGCATAAATTGGACCATTTGGTGTCCACCTAAAATCCTACTACTCGGGAGGTCAAGGCAGAAGGAGCAGGAAATCAGGGTCAAGGTCATCCTCACCTACGTAGGGAGTTCAAGGCCAGTCTGAGCTACATGAGACCCAGACTCAAAAAAAAAATCTGTTTTTCTACATCCTTATCACTGCTTAATATTTTCTGGTTTTCTCTCATTGTGGTTTTGGTTTGGTTTCCCCTAATGATCAGACATGTTGAACATGTTTTCATGTGCTTGTCAGTCAGTTATACGCTTTCTTCGCAGAAATGTATATTTAAGTCATTTGTCTATATTTTCAATCAAGTTTGGCTTCCTGTTATTGAGTTGTAGGGGACTTTTGCATATTGTCAACCCTCTACCACACAGTCAGTTTGCAGGCGTTCCCCCCATTTCAGGCACTGCCTCCTCACTCTGGTGAGAGTGTCCTCTGATGGTCTGGCTGCTTTTTAAGGAACTTGTCATGACTGGCAAAGACTGGAATCCCCTGACTCATGCGTATGTTGGCTCTGATTTCTTAAAACACTCTCTAGGCAACCAGACAGTGGTGGCACACATCTTTAGTCCCAGTACCCTGGAGGCAGAGGCAGGAGGATCTTTGAATTTGAGGCCAGCCTAGTTTACAAATCGAGTTCCAAGACAGCCAGGGCTACATAGAGAAACTTTTCTCAAAAAAAAACAAAAAACAAAAAAACAAAAAAACAAAAAAAAACCAACAACAACAAACAACAAAACCCAAAAAAACAGAAAACCAAAAAAACTTCCAAACAACAACAAAACCTACCCCCCTGGGAGACCGGTAGAATGACCTGGAAGTAAAGAAAAGCCTGGCTGGTTCTGTTCCTCTGCTCACTGTCCCACTCATAAGGCTAACACTAAGTTACACGATGTGAACTCAGTTCATAAGAGGAAGAAGGCCATGGTCTTGCAATGTCGTAAATAGGAGGCTCTGTGGAGTGGAGACAGTCTGTCAGGCTAGGGGCAGTATTTGTGACATTTAGTCTGTGCCAGGAGCAGTCCTAAGCAACCCACAAAGCTGTCTGTTACATTGATAATATACATGTTGGGGTGCAGGAATCACTTCACAAACCACACACACAAACACTGATCTTAGTCAGACAGGGATTATTTATTGAGCATACGCCACAGAGATATGAACCAGATTCGAGAACTGAACCATAACCCTGAGATTCTACAGGGTTTTTTAAGCCCAAATCTATAAACATCTGTGCCAGGTTATTTCAGAATTTAGGGATAGGGAGTTTCCTTAGGAACATGTCTTAGTTGTACACTTCTCCTGTTCCCATTGATTGGGTATTCAAGTGAGACAGGGGACTTGCCTTACCTAATATTCATGTCTTCACTTGTCTACCAGGATGGGTCTTGACTAACACTCATGTCTTAACTTGCCAACCAGGATGTCAGTTACCCACGTACATGTCTCTTTCTGCCAAGTAGGATATCAGTTCCCAGGGAGGTCTTGGGAACTTAAACTTTATGCAACCACTACTCAAAATGGAAGTCTTATTCCAAATAGTTTCTTATATTGGGGCAGGTGTCTCTCTTATGTTGGAGTCCACCCCAGAGACAACTTCTACCATAAAAGGTTATACACAGGTACAGGAAGTATTGTTGGGTGGTAGGTTCAGGTCCAAGCTTATTGTGGGTAACTATACAAAGCAGTTCTACTGACTTCTATCGTGATTGGTTTCCAAAGGCCCAGAACGTAATAGAATACATGATCAGTCTTGGCTTTAGAAAGTTTCCTAATAACAGCAGAAACATATGAGAAAGTTTCCTTATAATGGCAGGCTAGCCAGGTAACTGTTACCTAGGCCTTAACAATATGTTTTCTTTAAAAGAAAAAATTTTTAGAGCTGGGCGGTGGTGGCATACACCTTTAATCCCAACACTCAGGAGGCTCTCCCTTTCACTAAGCTTTCTATTTCCCCTAAAAATTGACCAAATTTTTCAGGGTGTGGTGGCACATGCCTTTAATCCCAGCACTTGGGAGGCAGAAGCAGGCAAATCTCTGTGAGTATGAGGCCAACCTGGTGTACAACGTGAGTCTAGGATAGCCAGGGATACACAGAGAAGCCCTGTCTTGACAAAACAAAAACAAAAAACAAAACAAAAGACTAAATTTGAAAAGAAAAATGTTTATTATGTAAACATACTGTGGTACATCAATATTGCAAACCAATGTCAAGAGAGATATGCAGATGATGAAATTCAGAATATACCATATTAACAGAGAGACAGAGAAATTCAGAATATACCATATTAACAGAGAGACAGAGAAATTCAGAATATACCATATTAACAGAGAGACAGAGAATGTTATTTGATTGAAAGCATTAGGCACTCATTTCAGTGAGCTTCAGGAAGGAAAGAGATAGAATCTTGACAAGAGAATCCTCCAGGACTCTTAGAGAAAGCACTTGTGGGTGCCCCATGTCCCCTGGAAGCTGTGTCTTCTCGCCAAGTTCTGGTTTCTCTCTGGCCTCTGCTTGGCCTAACACATCTGTCCTTGTTGAAAAGTCATTTGTCTACCAGTCACCTAGATGGCCACCCAACCCACTTCACATATAAACACGGTCATAGCTCCCCGAAAGGTGCGCCTCGAATCCAGATGTCCAACTCTCAACCCTTCATTTCCTATCAAAGGACTGAGGGCACGGAATTCTCAGGAAAGGGGAGGGTCGGGATAAGTAACCAGAGTCAGCTGAACATACACTGCTCAGAAGTCCCGTGAGGTAGGTTGAACCTCCTAGCTTATAACACTAAGAGGTAGAAAATTAAATTCCCACGTCCTGAGCAGCAGTTAGCACAGGAAGACTTGAACCTGAGTTTGTAAGATGTCAAAGTTCAAGTATGTTGTTTTAGCTACTTAGTCCCCTTCAGCCAGGTCCAGGCTACCACCATCACACCAAACCCAAACAGGTTACTGCCTATTGGAACAAGCCCATGCTTGTCTAGCAGACAGGAAGCAACTGACCCAATTTCAAGGAGACACTCGCTGGAAGGAAGGACTTTTTTTTTTTTTTTTTTTTTTAATTTAAAGAAGGACAACATTCAGGAAAACAGGAAACGGTCCTCAGAGTTCTGAGTCTGAGGCTTCTGGATACTCCTCAGAGGGCAGGAGGGGATCGCACTTAAATGAAATAGCAGGTGTATTTTGAATACACCTGGTATTTCGTGTATATTCCCTTGGGGTCATATTTGTTTTGCTTTATTCTATTAATTTTGTACATTTGTTTATTTATATGTATATGGGGCGTTGGGGCGTGTGTGCGCCACAGTATGAAAGTAAAAGTCCAAGGACAACTTTCAGAAGTCTGTTCTCTCTTTGTATCATGTGGCTTCTGGGATCAAACTCTGATCAGCAGTGTTAGCTGCTCTACCTTGCACTGTCATCTCACCGGCCAGGGCTGTGCTCTCTCTAATTGGGAGACTGTGGAACCTTTAGGAGGTAGGACCTGGCTGTAGGTGGCTGGGGGTGGGTTGTATCCCACCTCCAGGTTAAGGTGCAGTCTTGGTTCCTGGTTCACTGCCACATGAACAGCCTCCGTCTGGCGTTCCCACCACCAGAGTCTGAGCTGCCCTGCCGGGCCTTCCTTGCCTTGAGGGACTGTAGTCTTCTAAACTGTGAGCCAAAATAAATCTCTCCCTCCTTGAGTTGTTTCTGACAGGGAGGCTGGGCACAGTGTGTGAGATGGAACTAAGACACTTGCCAAAAAATCACCACCAGGTGGCCAGAGGACCTTAAAAGACACTCTCTACCTGAAGTGAAGAGTGCAGTGTCCTGAGGTAGCCACCTCTCTTCCATTCCTCTCAGCACTCATTCAGCCCTGGGCCAAACTCAGCTGCCTCAGGAAACACCCTCCCATCCTAGCTTCTGGGGTCAGTCAGGAGATACTATCAAACCACTTCCTCTTGGAAGGGTCAAAAGGACCTTGTTGTACCTGTAGGTGGACAAAGGAGGGCACCATCCTAAACACGATTGCTTCCCCTAAGATCTTCCACGCAATCAGTGAAGAGTCCCCACAACCCCACTCCCCTCTTCCTGTAGCCCCTGGAAGTCACTGCCCAAACTTTAAGTTGCTGCCCCAGTTGAATGAACTGGGCTGCTCAGCGTCTCTCCCCAAGGTCTGGCCCTAGCTGGGATGTCACAATCTGAAGTTCTGGGTGAGTCCATCAACCACAATCCTCTAGTGTTGACCCAAAGATGGGTGAAAAGGAACATTTAAGTTCTGTATTTTCCAGCAACCGGCTCTCTGCAAGGAAGTAACTGCCGTACATGAGTCCACCACGGTCCAAGGAGGGGCTGGCCACAGGCAGAAACCTCTTACCTCTCAGCTCTGTCTGTGAGGTCCATAAAAGAGAAGGCTCTGGGTCTGGTTTTAAAAAGCAGAGATTAATTTTTCAGTGACACGACAGGAGTCTGGTTGACTGGCACTACCACCTCCGTGCACGTGTCACTAGTGGCTCTGGAGCACTTCCGGCTACTGCGCATGCTGTAAAACTTTTCGCTGAGGTGCTTTCGAAACTTCTTGGTAAGAAAGCAGTAGATAACAGGATCTAAGACACAGTTGGTGCTGAGGAGGCAGAGGGTGATTTGATGGGCATCATTGATAGCCTGATGGAAGTTGGTCTGGTAGCCCAACTCCGCTAGGGTCCAGGGCAGCTGGACCACGTGATGAGGCACAAAGCAGATGACAAATACCGCCAAGACCGTGCAGACCATCCACAGTGCCCGGCGCTTCACTTCCGCTTTGCGCTGCTGCCTCACGGGCTGCGTGAGCAACGTGTGGATGATAACCAGGTTGCAGTAGAAGATAAGAAAGAAGACAAGGAAGAAGCAGAAGGCAATAAAGACATGAACAACAAGGATGGGCACACTGTATGGCTCATAATGCTCAAAGCAGCGGGTGATGTTGCCGGAGCCATCCTTATTGGGCACTTGGTTGGTGGAGTCTGTGGCCAGGAAGTAGGATGCAGTAGCCACGATGGATATCCAAATGACCAGGGACAAAGAGATGCCACGCTTGCGGGTGGTGGCCTGAGCAGTCTTGATGGGATAGGCTACTGCCTGGTAGCGGTTGTAAGTGATGACACCTAGAAAGGCCACACTGCAGTAAGTATTGATGAAGAAGAGGCAGCCAGCCAGGTTGCACAGGAATTTGGGTAGAATCCAGTTGCCCTCGTTGTAGTAGTAGACAATCCACAGCGGGAGGGTGATCAAGAAGAGTAAGTCCGCTATAGTGAGATTCACCATAAAGATCTTTATCTCATTTAGTTTCTTGGAAGGGTACAAGTTGGCAAAGACCCATAGCACGTAGCTATTGGCAACCACCCCCAGTATAAAGATAACACTGTAAACAATCGGAAAGAGGGTGTATCGAAACTCAGAATCCACACGAGAGGAGCCATTTTGCTCCATTGCTCTGGGCAGGAAGGGTCACCTGGTCATGGAGCGTTGTATATGTCTGAAAGAACAGTCGAAGACTCTGGTTAGTAAAGAGCCAGGGAGAGATCCCCTCACATCAACAATTCCAAGGCTCCCTGCTACAGTTTGGATGTTGGAGTCCTCTCTAGGATTCATGTTGAAACTTAAACCCCAAGGATTAAGAGGGAGGTGGTGAAGGCAGAGTCTGCATAAACGGTCAGCAGCCTGTAAGATGATTCAACAGGCATCTGTAGCCAAACCTGGTGGTCTGATTGGAACCCCAGGACCCACGTGGTGGAAGGAGAGACCTGAGTTGTGCTAGCTGTCCTCTGACCTCTGACCTCTGTGCGCAGTGTGGTGTAGGCCTCTGTGTGTGAGGTGTGTGTCTGTATGTGGTGTGTGTATGTGGTGTAACTCCACTTCCGGGGGAATCTGATGTTCTCTTTGGCCCTCTACCAGGCACCAAGCACACACATGATACATAGATATGCTGCAGCACTTGTATGCATAAAATAAAGATTTTTTAAAATTCATATTGAAATGAATTTTAGGACAGCATTGTGGTATACACATCTGTGATGGAATGAATTCACTTGAGAAGCAGAAGTAGAAAGATCATCATGGGTTTGAGGCCATCCTGGCCTACAGAGTGTTTTAGGATAACCTAAGCTACATAATAACAGTCTATCTTTTAAAAAAATTTTTTAATCCATTCAACAGACAAAAGAGTTATAGCACAGTGGTCTCTTTTGCTTAACATGCATGTGACCAAGAGTGGGACCTCCTACTCCACCTAAAACCCAACAAACCGAAATTATAAACATCCTTCAAAATGATTGGGCAGTGCCTATTCAAAGTGTCATGGTCATGAAAGACAAAGGAAGACTGAGGGACTGCCAGAGATTATAGGACACTAAATAGCCATGTAGCCTGGCCTGGTGACTCACATATGTAATCCCAGTGCTTGAGAAACTAAAGCAAGAGGATTATAGTGAATATCAGGCCAGCCTGTACTACATAGTAAAGTTGAAGGCTAGCCTGGAGTATAGCATAAGATTTTGTCTCAAAAAAAAAAATCACTCACATGCACACACACACACACACACACACACACACACACACACACTTATAGAAAAGCAGTGGTCAGGATCTCAAATCCCTTCATTTTCCCACCCATCCATTCAACAAATATTTCTATGCCCGACTCTATCAGGCACACTGAAGAGCACAGCAGCAAAGCAGCCCTGCCTTCAACAAGTTTCTCATCCCATGATGGAGGAAAACCTAAAGGAATTCAAACAGACAGGTGATATACAAAGAACAAAAGGGGTGCTAATCTGATGAACAAAAGGCGACCTGGGGGAGCAGGTGGCATTTCTGTGACCGTCTAGAGGAAAAAGGGTGCAAACTCCCCAAGCAGATGCCGTGCACGATGCCAGGACTGAACAGGTAAAGAGCTGGCAGTTTCTAAGAACTGAAGGAAGCCTACCACATATCCCTTACCCTAACCTCCAGCTCTCCAGCTTCCACTCTGCCTGCACCCTGGGTCCCTTCTCATCAGTCTCCAGCTAGAGTGACTTCCCTGGAAGGTCTTCAGAACTATCGAGACCTCACAGATTCAAGCTGCTATCTTGAAGGCTCTTCCATATTCTCTCTCTGTCTCTGTCTCTCTTCCTCTCCCCTCCTCCCCCCTCTCCTTCCCTCTCTTCCTCCCTCCTCTCCTTCCCTCCTTTCCTCTCTTTCTACCTTCTTTCCTTCCCACCCTCCTTCCCAATGCTGATAGAACCTCTGTATACTGCTAGGCAAGGACTCTGCCTCAAAGCTATGTATTCTAGTTAGTTCTCCCAATTTGACACAGCCTAGAGTCATCTGAGAAGACAGCTTCAGTTGAGAAGTTGCCCAGATTGGCCTGTGGAGTATGTCTATGGGGAATTTCTCAACTGTTATTTGATGGAGGAAGGCACAGCCCACCGTGAGTGATACCATCCTCTAGGCAGATGATCCTGAGCTGTATAAAAAGCCAGCAAGCATCCTCCTCCATGGTTCCTGCTGTACTTTTTTGTGAAGTGAGCTCCTTGTGGAAGGTAATGCTCTGTGGAACAGCAAGCTGCTCTCTGCCTTTGGTTTCCTGCTTTGACTTCTTGTGTCTGACGTCCTTCAATGACACACTGGAGTAGGCTAAGTAAACCCATTCCGCATTCCTTTCTAAATTGTTTTTGGTCAGAATATTTTGTTTATTTGTTTGGTTGGTTGATTTTTAGATTTATTTATTTATTTATTTATTTATTTATTTATTTTCTTCTTTCTTTTTTTAGATAGGGTTTCTCTGTCCTAGAACTCAGATCCACCTGCCTCTGCCTCCTGAATACTGGGAGTAAAGCCGTGTGCCACAACTGCCCGGCTAGGTCAGACTCGTTTAGTAAAGGCATTGGGAAGGAAACTAGAACAAGCCACCCCTCCATTCCTTTCTATTTCAACTCATGACTGAGACTTCATCTGAATTTCAGTTCTTCATGGAAGCTGAGCCACCTGTGAGAACCAGAAACTGTCTCTTCTAAATTTATTCCCAGTACCAAGGACTCAAGCACAGCAACAGGCGAGAAGCCTCACTAATGGCATCCATCCCCTCAGGAGCCGTCCGAGGGTAAAACACTCAAAAGATACAAGCACATTTAAGGAAATGTCAGTTGCCATTGAAACCTTTTTGAGAACATTTTTTGCATCTTTGCTCCATTTAGTAGGATAATAATTTCTCTAAATTTTTAAAAAATCTATCCTAGTCTTGAAAAACAAGAAAAAAAATATGTCCTTGAGTCACACTGTGAATTATAATTATATTGCTAATTCTCTTCTTCTCCTCTTTCTCTTATTTCTCTTCCTCTTCCTCCTTCTTCTTCTTCTTGTTTCAAGGCAAGATTTCTCTGTATAGCCCTGACTGTCCTGGAACTCATTCTGTAGACTAGGCTGGCCTTAAACTCAAAAATCCACCTGTCTGTCTGCCTCCTGAGTGCTGGGATTAAAGACGTACATACTTTTAGTCCTGGCACATGGATCACTGTGAGTCAGAGGTCAGCCTGATCTACAGAGCCAGGGGCATAAAGAATTCTCACTGAAGTAAGGGGTCTGAGACCAAGTAGGCAATACTGGGCCCTGGCTCAAACAAACATACAAACAAACTCACAATAATAAAAAACTGCATACATATATAATACTTAATAGAATTTTTAAATGTCTTTGATAAATCGAGAATGTTATCTTTTAAAATATTTATACGTTTGTTTATTTATTTATTTATTATGTGTACCTGTGCACACTAGTGCCATGGTACATGCATATAGGTCAGAAGACTTCTGTAAGTTGGTTCTTTCAGTCCACCACCTGGGACCCAAGGAGCTTACTCAGGTCATATAGCTTCCAGCAGACATTCTTACACCTACCAAGCCATCTGGTCAACCCTGAGGTATCAGTTTTATTAAATCTTAAGGATTTAAACATACATTTTTTTGTTAGTTGGAGTTGTGACACATGCCTGGAACTGCTTCAAGTTCAAGGCCAGCCTGGTCTACAGAGTGACCAGGACAGCCAGGATTATACAGTGGGACCCTGTCCCAAAACAAAAGAGCTGTTAAGAGTTCTTAAGAAGCCTGGAGGTTGTGGTACACACCTTTAATTCCAGCACTCAAGCACCCAGGAGGCAGAGGCAAGAAGATCTCTGTGAGTTCAAGGCCAGCCTGGTCTACAGAGCGACCAGGACAGCCAGAACTACACAGAGAAACCCTGTCTTGGAAAAACAAAGAGTGGTTAAGAGTGCTTGCTGTTCAAGCATGAGACTGTAAGTTTGGATTCCAGCACCCGTGAAAGGTCTTGATGCGGTCCTCACAGACAGTGAAGGTTGGAGACAGGAGGATTGCTGGCCCTGCTGGCTACAAGAAGAGCTGTAAACAACAACATCAACAACAAAAATGTGTCTCCAGGGTTGGCAAGAAATGAAAGAGGACCCCAATATCCTCCTCGAAACACACAAGGGAATGTACCCACATGTGTACACATACCACACACACACACACACACACACACATACTCACACCCCCAAAATAGAAATAAGCCTATAAATAAATCCTTACCCGTGCATACATATTCCTGTAAGCAACCCTAATGAAACTTAGTGGCTTATCAAAGAAACAGAACAAACAGAAAAGCAGACGCCTACTTTCAGAGAGAGTGATTGGGAAGGAGAGCAGATCAGTGGGAGACAGCAAGCCAGAGTAACGAGGTGACAACGGTCTAAATGCCTTATGTACTTACAGGAAATGCTGTAATAAAGCCCATTATTTGGTATTAATTAATGCATACTAATAAAAATATTTGAAATCAAATTTTAAAAACATCAATTATCTGAAAGCACTCTCCCGGCTGCGGCCCTCTGAGCTTATAAGTAAGAGCAGTAACTCTGTATGTGCCAGGCTCTGAGTTCAATCCCCAGCACAAGAAGAAAACAACCTTCCTTTTACCAGCACACCTGCATATGCCAAGCGTTTCCTCACCAAAGCAGCAGCTTGTTGCATACAGAGAATGTGGGCGCCACTCTGAGACCCCAGCTGTTTCCTATTTAATTCAACAGTAAAAGGCTTTGTAAACAACGTACAGAGATGCCACTCTCCCCTACCCCCGTAAACTGTTTGTTTTAGACAGTCCCGATTGTTTTCTGTAAAATGCATCTTATTTGTGTTAAGATAGAATAGCTTTTGTTTCTGTTTTGCTCTGTTTTGGATTGTTTTAGAAATTGTCAACAGGGGGCTGGAGAGATGGCTCAGCGGTTAAGAGCTCTGACTGCTCTTCCAGAGGTCCTGAGTTCAAATCCCAGCAACCACATGGTGGCTCACAACCATCTGTAATGAGATTGGATGCCCTATTCTGGTGTGTCTGAAGACAGCGTACTCATAAATAAAATAAATAAATTTAAAAAAAAAAAAAAAAAAAAAGAAATTGTCAACAGTAATTATTTTTCTCCTGTACCGAAGATTAAACCTGAGGTCTCACACATGCTAGGCAAGATCTCTAATAAGCGGCAACCAGCCCATAAGGTACACAATGGTAGGTATAACAATAGAAACCAGGGGTCTTTGAGACCTTCAATCAGTAAAGACATACCAGAGACCAGAAAATGTGCATATCCCTGTCCCATAGCCTCAGCCCCTTCTTCTGATCCTCTTCTCTGTCCTGCTGGACCCCCTGACTGGGGAGCGATACTCTGGGGTGGGGGGGAGTTCCTGAGGTTGGAAGAACATCTGGTCTACCCCTCAGAGAAGGGCAGGGAGTGGCTGTAGTCCACAGCTGGGTGACTCGTGGAGCTTACTCTGTATCTGTGGGGAAATTATGTCCCTACCCACAACCCACACAGGAAGTACCTTCCTTCTCTTGGGTCTGGCTCTGGTTAGGGGGATGCCCATGACTATCTCTAGAAAATCTCCAGTCAGAGGGCCAGCTCAAGACATGGTGGGCCCTGTCCTGTGTCATGCCTGCACAAGCCCATGGAGAAAGCCTATGGCTAGGTGAGCAATGTACTCACTTCGTTTGCCAAAAGAAGTGCCAACATGTTATCAACCTACATGATGCTTTGCTACAATTGTTTTTCTGTAGTACGGGTAAAAATCCAGGACCTTGCATATGCTGACCAAGCATTCTACGACTGAGGTGTACCCCAAGTTCTCCTTTAGCTCTTCTGGTCTCATTAACTTATCCAGGCAGGAATTGAACTTGGAATTCAGATTTGCTGGGACCCCAAGCCTTCCACACTGTGCCCAGCTCACCCTATGCATTAGATATTGACTTCTTTTCTCTTTGGCTTGTTTCAAGACAGGATTTTTCTGTGTAGCCCGGCTGTCCTGGAACTCGCCCTATAGACCAGGCTGGCCTTGAACTCACAGAGATCCACCTGCCTCTCCTTCCCAAGGGCTTGAGTGCTGGGTTATAGGTGTGCCTGGCTTGGACATTGATTTCTATGCTTATTTCCTTACCAGGATGGAAGCTTCTTGAGAGCAGAGACTAAACCCAGTCTCTTTATTCCCAGTATCTGTGGCCAGGAATAAATGAACCACTAAGCCACTGACAATTTAATAGTAAATGTCAAAAAGAAAATATGTCAGTTTTTCTTGGGGGACAAACTAAGGGTAAAATGGAATGAGAAGAATGGGGTCTCTCCAGCCATGAAGACCTCAGTTTGTATCTGGTTTGTCATTCATAACTTGGCTTTAGGCAAGTGGCTTGACTCTCTGAGCCTTTGTCTTATCCTATGAAAAATCTTAACCACAGGAGCCTGGGATATAGCTCAGTGGGTGGAATGCCACAGGTCTGATGTAGAATCCCCAGGTTTGATCCCCTGTACCACATCAAGATGGACATGCTGATGCATGCTTTTAATCCCAGCACTAATGAGGCAGAGGTAGGTGGGTCTCTGTAAATTCAAGGCCAGCCTGGACTACATATTGAGTTCCAGGACAGTCGGAGCTATGTAGAGAGATCCCGCCTCAAAAAAATGATAAATAAATAAATAAATAAATAAATAAATAAATAAATAAATAAATCTCACACTTCTAACAATGCCCAAAGATGACTACGTGACTAAAACATATCTGAGCCTGGTTGGCCAGGTCTTCCCTCCTCTCCCAGAGGAACTATGGTTATCCAGAAACTCAGGGACTTTCATCCACATACCAGCTCCTCCCAGCTCCAGGCAAGTCTCTAGCGCCTGCCAACACACCTTTCAAACGCTCTGGAAGACTCCTCAGTCCTTAGTCTGCGGCTGGGGCTCCTGTTAGTGCCCAGCCAGTTGCCCCTTGCAGTGTGGTAAATAAACCTTTCTTTCTATTAAAAAAATAATAATAAAAATTTAACTTGGAAAAGCAAGCTGAGGGAATGCACAGACATTTAGAAGGAGGAAGAGGTATGAACCACTCAATTTAAAACTTGGGCACAGTTCCCTGAAGGGTCAAAGCTGAGCCGATTGCCCAGACCCAGCCCTCAGATGGGGGTGGGGTAAACCATGCAGATTAGTGAAATCCTGCCATCTGGCTCTCCATAAAACACCCACTGGAAACACCGGTGGCTCCCAGGGAACCTGAGGAAAAGGTTCCCAGCTAAGACAGTAAGAGAGGAGGAACCATCAGGAATTGGGCAGAAGAAAGAATGTGGTGGTTATTGCCCCAGCATAGACACTGGGCTGGAAAGCTGAGTTCACCAGCAAGCCAGCCCTGTTACTTTGTGGAGTCAGTTGAGGACAAGAGTAGAAATGTCTAAATATTTACAAACTGTAAATCGGACATGCGCAACCTCGTTCCAATCTCTTTCAGTTGCTCACAAACCCTCAGGCAAGAAGATGCATTCGCCAACAGGATTTGGACAAGGAGTAGCAAAGAGGAAAAGCACATACCTTCCGCATGGGCACCGCCACTTGGACCCAAGCACTCCTTTCTTAGTTGAGGGTGTTGGAAAAGAACTTGGGCCCACCCACCTAAACCTGGGACACTGGCCACCCTTCACCAGGGAAATCTCAGGCATTAGTTCTTACCTGGGATCATATATCCTGCACAAATCAGCTTTGTAAAATGGATTTATACCATCTTTTTCCTAGATGAGTCACCTATTGTTCCAGGAGAGAATGTGGGATTAAAAAAACAGGGGCTAGAGGATGGCTCAGCGGTTAAGAGCACTGACTGTTCTTCCAGAGGTCCTGAGTTCAATTTCCAGCAACCACATGGTGGCTCACAACCATCTGTAATGGGATCTGACGCCCTCTTCTGCTGTGTCTGAAGACAGCTACAGTATATGCATATAAATAAAATAAATAAATAAATCTGAAAAGAAAGAATGAATACAGTTCTGTCCATTTTCACAAAGCTGGGAAATGACAAACTGCAACTCTCCAAAGCAGGCTGTAGCCACTGCTAGGAGCCAGCTGCTCCTGGACTAACACATCAGACACTCCCAGATCTGCCCTAAAGCCTGGACAGAGTTCAAATGCCTGTCTCAGGAGTCAGGCAAGGTGGCTCACACCTTCATGCCAGCACTAGAGAGGCAGAGGCAGGAGGATCTCGGTGAACTTGAGCCTGGTCTATATAAGAAGTTCCAGGCCAGCCAGTGCTACCCAGTAAGACTCTGTCTCAACAAAGGAAAACTACCAAATGCCAGCAGAAGAAAATTCCTTCATCCAGGACCCTGCTATTTACACTCTGAAGACAGGAATCAAACAAGCAGAAAGAGGATGAGTTTACTCTACATCAAACTAAGTCCAGCCTGGTAGAGCTGAGGCTGGGTTCCAATCCTCACACACACAGAGTCCCCATGTCCTTATTGGCAATGTGAATACTTGTTTGTTTGTTTGTTTTAGATAGGGTTTCATTACATAGCCTTGGCCAGCCTGAAATTTGCTATGAAAAGGCTGGCCTCAAACTCACAGATATCTTCCTGAAAATTGGTATTAAAGGCATGTACCACGATGTCTGGCTTGCACTATAAGTATTTTTAAATAGGCTTAAAGCCAGGCATGATGGTATACCCCTGTAATGCCAACCCCTGGAAGGCACAGGCAGGAAGAACAGGAGATTAAGGCCAGTCTTGACTTTCTAGCAAATTCAAGGCCTGTCTGAGCTACAGGAGCTATAGTATGAGACCGTCTAAAAAGGGGCTGGAGGTAAAGGAATTGGTCATAATGACACATACCTGTATCTTCAGCAGTCAGGACACTGTGTGCGGTAGGAGGTTTGCCTGTATTCCAAGCCAACCTGGACTACACTATATAGAGCCGTATAGTGAGAGACTGTCTCAAAACAACAACAGCAGAGCCCAGAGCCCGAGTTGGGTTCTCAAGCTGCAGAGCACAAAGAGGAAGAAGGGACTGACTTTACTCGCAGTTACTTCTCCAAAGAAGACATCACAACTGAACCACAAGCGTGTGAAAAGTGTCTACACCAGTCATCATCACAGAAGTACAAAGTGAAACCAACCCCCCCACACCATAGCCACTAACCAAAAATAAAACGGGGGTCTGGGGAGACGGATCTGTGGATAAGGACGTAAGCGCGGTCCCCATCACCCACATTAAGGGTTATGTGGCTCTGAGCATCTATCACCACCCCAGGGAGACGAAGACAGAGGTCACTGACCACCCAGCACAACTGAAGTGATAAGATCCAGGGTCAGCGAGGGCCCTACTCAAAATGTAAGATGAGGAGAAATTGAAGAAGACATTCTGGTGCTTGGATGCTCCAGTGGCGCGGTACTTATAGGACATTCTGGTGCTGCTCCCTGGCCTCTACTGACATATGCATGAGCGTGTGCTCGCTCACACCTGAATGTACACATAAGTAAAGCCAGGCATGGGGCTGGAAAAAATGGTTCAGCAGTAAAGAGCCCTGGATGCTCTTCCAGAAGCCCTTCCCAGCATCCACATCGCCGCTTACAACCATCTGGAACTGCAGTTCCAGAGGATTCCTGCCCTCTTCTGGCCATCATAGGTACTACATCCATGTGGTACATAGAAGCAAAACATACATATACGTAAAATAAAATATATCCTTTTTTTATTTAAAAAGGTGAAGACTAGCAACCAAGGTTACTCTCTAACACTATGCGTGTGTCTACACTCACACGCAAATACACATACATAGCATACATCATAAACACACAGAAAATTTATAAGTTTGTAGACAGAGGTCTAAGGGCTGGAGAGACTACTCAGTGGTTAAAAGCACTTGCTGCTTTTCCAGAGGACCCGTGTTTGGCTCCCAGTGCTCCGGTGACTGCAAATCTAGTTCCAGAAGATCCGACACCCTCTTCTAGCCTCCAAAGGATACCAGGCATGAATGTGGTACATATACATCCAGACAAAAATAGCCATATACAGTAAACAAAATAATTTTTCAAAACTTGGAAGTGGCCGGGCTGTGGTGGCGCACGCCTTTAATCCCAGCACTTGGGAGGCAGAGGCAGGCGGATTTCTGAGTTCGAGGCCAGCCTGGTCTACAGAGTGAGTTCCAGGACAGCCAGGACTATACAGAGAAACCCTGTCTCAAAAAACCAAAACCAAAAACAAAAACAAAACAAAACAAAAAAAACAAAACTTGGAAGTGAGTATAGTGGTGCAGGCCTTTAATCCCAACATGTAGAGGTTTGATCCTTGTGGTTTGAGGCCAGCCTGGTCTACATAGCAATTTCCAGACCAACCAGGAATACACAGTGAGACCTTGTCTGAAATGTGTGTGTATGTGTGTGTACACATACATTTACACATACATATTAACTTATGGGCAAGTGCTATGATTGGAGTGCACCCCTTTCAAAAGGAATGTCGGAATTTAAACCTCATTGTGTGTTAAGCAAAGATGGTTTTGAGGAGCTGGAGCAATGATGGGTCAGTAAATAAAGACATTTGCTGCCAAGCCTGATAACTGGAGATCCACGTGGAAGAAGAAGGAGGAAAAGGAGGAGGAGGAGGAGGAGGAGGAGGAGGAGGAGGAGGAGGAGGAG
>NW_021621113.1:5488818-5508000 GCF_004785775.1 Grammomys surdaster | reverse complement strand
AGGAGGAGGAGGAGGAGGAGGAGGAGGAGGAGGAGGAGGAGGAGGAGGAAGAGGAGGAGGAAGAGGAGGAGGAAGAGGAGGAGGAAGAGGAGGAAGAGGAGGAGAAATTCAGAGTTGTTCTCTGCCTCCACACTCGACCTTGGCACATGCATGCGCTCCTCTGCCAGCTCCTCCCCCAGGCCTTCCCACAAACAGGTAAATGTAAGAACTAGAATACAGACCAGTGACTGGCAGTGTAGTTGGAAGAGGGCTGGCTTGGCATGTGCAGAGAACCTTTAAGACCTAGCGTCACATAACTCTGGTGTGATGGCCCACCCCTGCAGTCCCAGCACTGAGCAGGTAAGAGGTGAGAGGAGCAAAAGTTTATGGTCATCCTCAGCCATTCAGCAAGTTCAAAGCCAGCCTGAGATACATGAGACTCTGCCTCTAATTAGCCAGTTAACATTGAAAAGCGTAGGAAGGGGGCTGGAGCTGAAGCCTGGTGGTGAAGCATTTACCTAGCAAGTGTGGGATCTTAGGTAGACTCCCCAGCACTGAAGAAAAAAGAAGGATTTAATAGAGGCCTAATTTGAAAGTATGCTGTGTATTTTTTTAAGGTGTTTGGTGGGAGGCTCATCTTTTTTTTTTTTTTCAAGATTTATCTTTTTTTTACTTTTAATTATGTGTAAGTCTGTGTACACATGAATGCAAGTGCCCACAGAAGCTCTGGTCTGGAGCCAGGGTTTCCAGGTTGTTGTGAGCCACCTGACATGGTTACTCTAAATTGAACTCAGGTCCTCTGAAGGTGAAGTACATACTCTTAACCACTGAGCCATCTCTCCAACCCATGTTGTGTGTTTTTGTTTGGTTGGTTGCTTGATTGGCTGGTTGGTTGGTCTCGTTTTTCGAGACAGAGTTTCTCTGTTTAGCCTTGGCTGTCCTGGAACTCACTGTGTTGACCAGGCTGGCCTCGAACTCAGAAATCTGCCTGTCTCAAGGCATGGGCCACCACCTCCCAGTCGTGTCATGTTATATATTTTTAATTTGAAATCACATAATCCAGCCTTCATAGCTACACTGTCTTTGGGCAAACCGCTTCTCTTCTTAGCCTTAGCTGCAAGATACAGATTATAACAAACTTCCTCCTATGGCATTTTTTTCTCCCATTCACCCTGAAAAGTTGAAATACCCAAAATTCCACTTCCTACTATTGCTGCAAGGGTTAAATGAAAACTGTCTGCTCGGGCCAGTGACGTGACTCAGCTGTTAAAGGCATCAGCCCCCAGTTCCTTCTGCAGAACCCACATGACGAAGAGAAATGGCATACTTACCCCGGCCTCCACTCTTCTTCCGTGGCTCACTTCCGTGGCAACCCCACCCGCATATGAACACGTAAATGTAATTTTAGAGGAAAGTGTTGAGCCTATGGTAGGTGCTCAATAAATAAACGAGTTTCCTCCCGTTCTGGGTCCCCATTGCCTCACATCGTGTCCTGGCTAGGGCAGCCATGGTGGCCGGACCCTCTGAGAATCCCCTCACAGTGCTCTCACTGCTGTTTCTCCAGATGAGAGAAGAACTGAGGCCAAATGTGGAGATCAAATATCCAGGGGGGCTCTGGGCTCTGCTTGCAGTCATAGCATTATGTTAACAGAATTACTGATTGAAGAATGGAGACCTTTGTTAAGGGCTGAGTGGCAGGGCTAGGAACAGAATTAGCAATTTTCCTTTTTGCTGGGGACCCTACCTTGATTCAGGTATGACTGTGTATATGAAAGTGTGTGCATAAAGTTGTGTGAGTGTGCGTGTGTATATATGTCTGTATGTGTGTGTGCGTTCTTTTGTTTTGTTTTGTTTTGTTTTTCGAGACAGGGTTTCTCCGTGTAGCTGGCTATCCTGGAACTCACTCTGTAGACCAGGCTAGCCTCGAACTCTCGAACTCAGAAATCCTCCTGCCTCTGCCTCCCAAGTGCTAGGATTAAAGACGTGCGCCACCACCGCCTGGCTCTTTTTTTTTTTTTTTTTTTTTTTTTTTTTTAAAGACTTACTATTTATTTTATGCATGTGAGTACACTGTCGCTGTCTTCAGACACACCAGAAGAGGGCATCAGATCCCATTACAGATGGTTGCAAGCCACCATGTGGCTGCTGAGAATTGAACTCAGGACCTTTGGAAGAACAGTCAGTGCTCTTAACCACTGAGTCATCACTTCAGCGTGTGTGTATGTGTGTGTGTGTATTCTGTATGTGTATCTGTGTATATGTTGTATGTATGTCTGTATGTTTGTGTCTTTATGTGTGTGTCTGTGTATCTCTGTGTGTATGAATGTGTACTATGTGTATACTGTATGTGTGTGTATGTGTGTGTTTGTATGTGTGTGTATATGTGTTTGTATGTGTGTGTGTGTGTGTGTGTGTATGTGTGTTGTGTGACCACAAGTCAGCTGTTCTGAGTGGTGTTCCTCAGGTTCAGTCTGCTTTGTCTTTTGAGACAGGGTCTCTCACTGAGTAGGTAGGCTAACTTGAGCCCCATCAATACACCCGTCTCACCTCCATCACCCAACACGAGGATTATAGGTTTGGGCCTGTGACTGGCTTTTTTACATAAAGATCAAACTCAGGTTGTCATGCATGCAAGATGGATGCTTGGCTCGATTGAGCCCCTGATCCCCCCCCTTTTTTTCTATTTATTTTATTTATGTATTTATGTATTCACTGGGACAAGGACTCTCTCTATATCTCAAACTGGTCTCAAACTCACAGCAATCCCCCTGCCTCAGCCTCCAAAGTATTGGGATTTCAGATGTGGCCCATCATGTCTGGCCACATTTCCTTTCTTCATATGCCAAATGATGAGGAGTAAACCCTTTCCAGGAGGGTGGGCGGAGGTGGCGCACGCTTTAGGCACTCCCTTCAGGGAGGCAGAGGCAGGTGGATCTCTGAGTTCGAGGCCAACCTGGTCTACAGAGCAAGTTCTGGGACAGTGAGGATTACACAGAGAAAACTAAAAAACTGAACCAACAAATAAAATAAATAAATAAATAAATAAATAAATAGCCTTTCTGTGGCCAGATGTCTTGGTACAAGCCTATAATCCCAGGATTTAGGTAGGAGGATCAAGAATTCAAGTCCCAGCCTGATCTACATAGCAAGTTGGAGGCCAGCCTGGATTGCACAAGATAGTATCTCAATAAAATAAAAGTATAAATATAAATAAATAAGATCAAAATCTTCCTTCAGGGTATTGTTACCAAATCTACAGGCTCTTTCCCCACACAATACCATTCAAAAATTACCAGACTGTTCTTGGAGCAGAAAGGAAGTTTATGCAATGGTCAGATCTATCTCTCCCAGCAGGCTTAGGGCCTGGGTTTTTACTAGGGCTGAGATACTGTGGAGGGCGTGCATCTGGGGTCATCAAACTCTTCCAGGAAGGAGATTTCCAGGAACCCTAGTGTCCTTTCTCCTCTTCCTCTTCTCTGTTTTGGGCATGGTCCAGCTCTGTCATGGCAACTGACAGACTTTTGTCATCACAAAGATTCCGAGGTTGTCTAGAGTGCCAACATGGCATCCAGGCCAGCTGTCTGATCTCCCTGGTCATCAGGATTTCAATCTTTTTGCAAGTGAGCACTATCAGATCAGCAGGACAAGAAGCTGCCAGCACTTTGAAAGTTCAGACTGTCAATAGCAGTTACCAGTGGCTAAAGGAGCTGGCTCCCTTCCCAGTGTCCTCGCAGTGTTCCTCCTGCTAAGTGGCAACTCCACCCTGCACTGCACCAACTGTATTTTTGGGAAGAAGCCTCCAAGAAGGTGGGAGGAAAAGCATAGTCACTGGAGTCAGGAGAACAGGACTCTGGTCTCAGCGGTGTCACCCACCACCCTGAGAGAAGCTCTCCTTAATTCAGAGCCCCAGGGTTTTTCTCTGGAAACTGGGGTTCCCTGCCCAGCCTCAACACAGGGTTGTGAAAGGGAAGTGAGATCACAGGAGGTGGAAAACAAAATGCTTGGAAAAGGGTAACACATTTGGTAAATTGAAATTGGCTTTACGAACTGGAAAGGGCTTTGCACGAGTGACTGGTATATTTCCCGGCCCAGCCAGCTCAAGTGTTCTGCAAAGCTGTGGAAGGTCCAGCTCCCCTAGAGCTAAATATCCACCCCCACACAAATACACATGGAAGTGTCTCCCACCCTCATCTCCATTCTAAGTGGCTGCTCAGAGCAGCTGTGCTGGGGGCTAGCCTCTGGTCTAGGAAACTGATTCCACTCTCAGTGTAGACTCCCTGGAGCCCATCCAGCTGTGCTCCTAGACTCTAGCTCAGCTCTCATCCCATCCTGAGCCCAAACCTCCACCCACTGAGGGGTCCTGTATGGAAAAGGAGGGGGTCAATGGCCTTCAGTAAGACTTGTCTGCAGGCCAAGAGAGGGGACGTCTCTGATTCCCATAAAAGGACCAACAGATGGGGAGGGAGTGGGAGGAGTAGAGGGAAAGGAAACTGTGAGAGAGAAAGAGAGAGAGAGAGAGATACATACATACATACATACATACATACATGATATATAGATACATAAATATATGTATATAGATACATACATACACACACTAAAATACATAGATATATAGATAGATGGTAGATACATAGATACATAGATACTTAGATACTTAGATAGATACACATATAGATACACACACAGATACATAGATAAATACTTAGATAGATAGATACATAAATACATACATAGATACATAGATAAATAGATACTTTAATTTTTTTTTCTTTGGTTTTTTGAGACAGGGTTTCTCTGTGTAGTCCTGGCTGTCCTGGAACTCACTCTGTAGACCAGGCTGGCCTCGAACTCAGAAATCCGCCTGCCTCTGCCTCCCAAGTGCTGGGATTAAAGGCGTGCACCACCACTGCCCGGGTGATAGATACTTTTTAAAAAAAAAGATTAAACAGATGCCATGCCAGAGGCTCATCGCATCTCAACAATCAGGAGGAAAACTTGCCCATGGGGCACATTTGGTCAGCACTGCCAGGGACGATGAATCCCTTGCCCAAACCTTCACTGACTGGATGGAATGACCCAAGGTGATAGGGTGAGGACAGAGGTGGCCTGTGGCTCACTGTCCACCCCAAACAAGTACAGTTTTGATGATACTATCTTTTCATCTACTTAGTACATATCTGGGAGGTGTTGGAGGTCTCATGTAGTCCAGGTTGGCCTTCAACCTGCTATGTAGCTAAGGCTAACCTCGAGCTCCTAATCTTACTGCCTCTGCCTCCTGAGTGCTGGGATCACAGGCGTGCCCACCATTCCCAACTCCATGCACACTCCTGTGCACGTTTTATGCCAGACCCTGCTAACTAGAAGAAACGACAAACAAACCAAACAAACAATTGCTCCTCTCTAGGACGCCTGCAGTAAAATCTATGGTGTCAGTCAGCGTTGACGGCGGCACGCCTGTTCAGACTGTTTTATGCTCAGCAAAGCACATCCTCTACCTTCTTAGTTCATCTTTCTAGAAACCCACAGGGCCAGAATTTTAAACCACAAAGGAGAAAAGCAAGACTACTCAATTGCCCAAGGCTGCAGATTATAAGCAAAACCGAAGGCACAGAAGGCCAGTCATCTTCTCTCTCTGGCTGGCTACGCAGAGGAAGGGATTCCCTCTTCTCTGGCGGTCACCACGCCCCACCCCAGCATACTCTTGGTCACTGATCATTGGACGCACAGCCTGGTGTTCTGTCAGTAGCAAATGAGAGTGCTGTGGGCCCTTCATCCCTCAGTATCCCACAAATCCTCGGCCAGCAGCTCTGATTTGTCAGCCTCGCCTCCAAGACTTCCTGCCAGGGAGAGAGAGCCAGTACTGGCCTCTGTCCCCAATACCTGAGATTTACCATGGCAACCGTTTGTGGACCTAGTCCTTTGTACCAGCCACCCAGTTATCATCACCATCCTCTAGGGAAATGCAGAAGAGGGTGAGGTCCTAGGTACCCAGCTCCATCCCAGATACTTTAGCTCACCTTCTGGGGAAAGCCTGCTGGGGAGATGACATGGGTTATACACAGAGAGGGTGTATAACTTTGCTAAAGTCACACAGCGAGTAAAGCAAATGGAGTTCTGCTCACAAAACTCTAAGCAGCTGCCTCCCATCCTCACTATGGCCTCCCAGGGGTTAAGGCTGTGATAGCTGCAGCTCACTCTCAGAAAAGAGGGGTTCCCTGGAGGGTCCAAGCACCTGATGACAGGCCAGAAATGCCTACCACTCAGAAGGCTGAGAGAGGATTAAGAACTGAGACTTAGGGGATGACAAGATGGTGCAGGAATTAAGAGCACTGGCTGCTCTTGGGGAGCACCCAGGTTCTGTTCCCAGCACTCACACGGTGGCTCACAGTCATCTCGAACTCCAGTTCCAGGCATCTGACCCCCTCTTCTGAATTCCAAGGCACCAGGCATGCACACAGTGAGCGTTCATACTCACAAAGTACCCACACTCCTAAAATAATCCAAGGCTTGTCTGTGCTACACAGTAAGTTCAAAGCCAGCCTCGGCAATTTGTAAGACCTTGATGTAAAATAAAAGTCAGTGTTGGTGAGATAGCTCAGTGGGTAGAGGCATCTGCTGCTAAGCCAGAGAACTGAAATCAGTCCCCAGGACCCACATGAGAGAAAGAGAGAACAGACTCCCACAAGCTGCCCTCTGACCCACACATGTGTACGGCGACACACACATATACACACAATAAGCAAATAAAAAGTAAAAAAAGGGCTAGTGGCCAAGCATGTGTACAAACATGGTACTGAGTTTGGCCTGTCGCACAGCAAAAGAAAGGTCCTTTTGAACATGAAGCTTGTCCTGAGAAAGATGCCAGAGTGGTTCCTTAAAAATCCAGCCACCCATCAACCTTAGTATGACCTGGGGGCATGACTTTGCCCCCCCCCCCCCCGAGGATATCTGTGTAGGATTCTCCCTTCCCAGCCAGGACTGGGACCCTTCTTACCTATAGGAGCTCAGCCGTAGGCTCTGCGTGTCTCTCTAGGTCCAAGCCTCTCTGTTGTAGCCTGGCAATTGCAGAAGTGAGGAAACAGAGCATATCACTGCCAAGTCACCCCTGGGAGGAAACGCAGTGACCCGGGGCCCCTCCAACGGATGCCACAGGAACCTCCACACTAACTGAGCCAGCCAGACTTGAGTACTGCAGAGGTTTCCTGCAGAGCGAGCAAGGGACAGAGTAGGTGTGGGCAGCCAGGGTGTGTGGGCCAGGGTGTGTGGGAAGGACCGGGGGGGGGGGGCACACAGAGACAGAGACACAGAGACACAGAGAGAACCAAAACAAGCAGCTAGCGGTTAGCAGAAGGAGAGGGAAAAGGAGTTGGAAAGGAGGGGAGAAGACGAGGGTGGGTAGAGGGAGGGAGAGTGACTGATGTAAACAGGAGCGCATGAGAGGAATGAGAGGATACAGAGAGAAGACTCAGAGAGGGACAAGGAAAAGGACGAACAACAGACAGACAGCAGCCTGCGCCCGAGAGCAGCCTGTGCCCGAGAGCATACATGAATGAATATACTAGTGCATACACCTCTGTAGGGAAGAGAAGGAGAGTGGGAGAAGCCACTAGATGAGGAAAAGGATGAGGAGAGAGAGAGCTGGAAGTATAGCTGTGGTCATTAAGACTGGGCAGGGAATCCCTGGTGACCAAGAATTGAGCCTAAGAAACCCATGGGAGCCCAGAGCTACAGGGCTGGAGGAAGGAGGATATTTCTCCAGCTACAGCCCAGCTGCAAGTGAGTGCCCAGGAGAAAGAGAGGGTGAAGAGGAATGGGCAGCTGGGGTCGAAGGGAAGTGAGTTTTGTGTGTGAGCACAAGTCAGGTGAGGACTACCATGTACACAAATGAGGGGTGAGCCTGAGCCCCCTCGCTTTGGTTCCCTTCTGCTTAGCACTCATGAGTTCAGCCAGGTCCCATGATAGACACTGCCTATGGATACCAGCCCCTCAGGTATCAACTGACCCAACACCCCCACCTACACAAGCCCAGGAAAGAGGAGTCTGTCTTATGGTAAGACACAGCAAACCAGAGCCAAGAGGGCAAGGCTTCTGACTCTCCACTCAGTGTCCAGCTTCAGTTCCTGAGTAGGTAGGCTAGCCCCTTGCTGCTGGTCAGACCCCACCAATGTTCCTTATCAACACTAAAATGGCTCCTTACAGGCCAAAGCATCATTAACATGTGTTTCCATCCCAAAGAACTAAAACAGCTGGGTATGTGGCTCACATGTGTAATCTCGGGCCTTAGAAGGTAGAGATCAGGAAGGAGTTCAAAGTCATTCTTGGCTACACACTGAGTTCAAAGCTAGCCTGGACTGCACACTGAGTTCAAAGCAAGCCTGGGCTACATGAAATGCTGAAGAAGAAGAAGGAGGAGGAGGAGGAGGAGGAGGAGGAGGAGGAGGAGGAGGAGGAGGAGGAGGAGGAGGAGGAGGAGGAGGAGGAAAGAAGAAAAGAAGGAAAAAAGAGGAGGAGGAAGAGGAGGAGGAAGAAGAAGAAGAAGAGGAGGGAGATAGGGAGCTCATTTGGTAAGTGCGTTTATGACTTACCTGAGTTCAATCAGGCGGGGTGGGGGCGAGTCAGAGATGATAGGACATGCCTATAATCCTAGCAATTGAGAAGCAGAGAGTGGAAGATCTCTAGGGCTTGCTGGGCAGCCAGTCTAGCCAAATCACAAACTTCAGGTTCAGTGAGAGATGCTGTCTCAAAAACTAAAGTGACTGTATTTTGGCTCTATGGCTCAGAGGGTAAAAGTACTTGCTACCTAGCCTGATGACCTGATTTCAATCCCTAGGACATGCATGGGGGAAGAAGTAGTGAGGGTCTACTCTGACCTCCATACTTGCACTGTGGAACACAGAAATGCAGAGAGAGAGAGAAAGAGAGAGAGAGAGAGAGAGAGAGAGAGAGAGAGAGAGAGAGAGAGAGAGAGAGAGAGAAATACATATCGGGCATGGGAATCCATGCCTTTAATCCCAGCACGCAGGAGATAGAGGCAGTTGGATCTCTAAGGCCAGCCTGGTCTACAGAGTGAGTTCCAGAACAGCCAGGGCTACACAGAGAGACCCTGTCTTAACAACAACAACAACAAAGTGTTTGCATGTAACCCTGCACATCACACACACTTAGCATCATATATACTCACACACATGTACTCTCACACTGTAATGAGATCTGATGCCCTCCTTTGGTGTGTCTGAAGAAAGTGGCAGTGTATTCACATACATGAAATAAATA
Organism: Grammomys surdaster; assembly: GCF_004785775.1. Classification (NCBI taxonomy): domain Eukaryota; kingdom Metazoa; phylum Chordata; class Mammalia; order Rodentia; family Muridae; genus Grammomys; species Grammomys surdaster. The sequence continues at coordinate 5,498,745 of NW_021621113.1, read as the reverse complement.
AAATCTTAAAAAAAAAAAAAATGCCGGGCGGTGGTGGCGCACACCTTTAATCCCAGCACTTGGGAGGCAGAGGCAGGCAGATTTCTGAGTTCGAGGCCAGCCTGGTCTACAGAGTGAGTTCCAGGACAGCCAGGGCTACACAGAGAAACCCTGTCTCGAAAATAAATAAATAAATAAATAAATATTGCAGCATTTAGGAGACAGAGGCAGGTGGAGCTTGCTATGTAGACCAGGCTGGCCTCAAACTCAGAGATCTGTCTTTGCCTCTTCCTGAGTGCTGGGATTAAAGGTGTGTACCACCATGTCTGGCTCACCAGACAGTGTCTTATATACCCTATGCACATAGCGAGCTCCAGGATATCCAGGACCACATAGACTCTGTCTCTAAAACAAATCAAAATTTGAAAACCAGATATGCTGGCTCACATCTGTAATCCCAGCATTTGGGAAGCTAAGGCAGGAGGATTACTGTGACTTTGAGACCAGAGTTGGCTAATATCAAGTTTCCAGACACCCTGGGCTACAATATGACTCCTTGGTGTGTGTGTGTGTGTGTGTGTGTGTGTGTGTGTGTGTATGTGTATGGCTGGAGAGATGACTCAGCAGTTAAGAGTGAGCCCTTGCAGAGGACCTAGGTTCAGTTCCCAACTCCAATTTCAGTTTCTGGGGAGCCACCACCCTCTTCTGGACTCTATGGATAACAGGCAGGTACATACATGCATACAAAACATTCACAAAATAAAAATAAATATAAAAGCAATGTATAAAATAATAAAATATTTTCTCCAAACATTTAAGACTGTGGGTATCTATGGGAATGTCACATATTGTAAGGAGGCATGGACCCACACCTGTGATTCTCAGGCAGTGGCTTTCTACCCTCCCTTGGACATCTGTCAGAATCTGCATACGTGCTTAGTAGGCACAACCAGAGGAGCAGGGGCAGCTGGTGGCATCTTACAGATAGAGGCTGTACATACAGCTATCAACAGCTGTCATTTGGGGACAGCAAATGAATGCCTCTGAATATTAATGGCACTCAAATGAGACACTCTGGACTGTATTTTCTTTCTTTTTCTAAAAATATTTTATTTGGGGCTGGAGAGATGGCTCAGTGGTTAAGAGCACTGACTGCTCTTCCAGAGGTCCTGAGTTCAAATCCCAGCAACCACATGGTGGCTCACAACCATCCGTAATGAGATTTGATGCCCTCTCCTGGTGTGTCTGAAGACAGCTACAGTGTACTCATAAGTAAAATAAATAAATCTTTAAAAAAAAAATTTATTTATGTGTCTGTTTGTCTGTTTGTATACGACATGCGTGTGGGTACCCGCCGAGGCCAGAAGACAGTGTTCGAACTCTTGGAACTGGAACATTGGCCATTGTGAGTTGCTCACTGTGGGTGTTGAAAAACCAACCTGAGGTCCTCTGAAAACTCAGCAAGTGCTCTTAACCACTGGGCTGTCTCTCTAGCCTGTGGACTATATTTTCTATATTTCTAATAGTTTATAAGTCTACATTGGTTTTAAAAAGAAATCTCTTGGGATGGAGCCAGCAAGATGGCTCAGCAGGTAGAGGTGCTTGCTGCCAAGACTAATGACCTGAGTTCAATCCCTAGGACATACAGAGTGGAAGGAGAGAACTGATTCCACATTGTCCCTGACATACATGCCATGACATCATGTACCCACACACATACACTAAATAAACAACATTTTCTAAATCTCTTGGGGGCACATAGCAAAGGCTAACAGATATTGAACCAATGAATGGGGGAGAGAGGAAGCAACTTAAGGAAGAAAAAAATTGGGAGCTGGAATCAGGATGCAGATATACCAAGGGGAGCTCAGTCTTTCATTAACTGTCCCAAAACCTTTGCTAGGGCCTGGCATGGTGGTGCAGGCCTCTACTCCCAAGAGACAGGTGAATTTCTTGAGTTCATGGCCAGCCTGATCTACAGAGAGAGTTTCAGAACAGTCAGGGATCTGCAGAGAAGCCCAGTCTTGAAATAAAATAAAATAAGCTGAAAAGTAGTAGATAAAGATACTTAGCATCCTTTTTTTGGCTTCCGTATGTATGTGCATGGGTTTGCATGTGAGCACACACGTGTGTATTATGACATGCACGCAGGCGAACACACATGTTCATATCCCAGGAGAATTTTCCAAGGAACTTTACGAGCTGACTGCTTAAATCCCAAATGAAAAAAACAAAGATCCGAGAATAGCCAACAACTTTCTGAAGAATGAACATACACAGACCGAGAGGTATGACAGGCATCTCCCCAGTGTATCAAATCTTAGTCCAAAGTTACGGCATCCAGATGAGAAAGAATTAACATAGGGTAGACAGAGGCCAAAGAAACCGAGTAGTTAACTCAGAAGCAGACCCAACCCAGGCTTGAGCTGAGGTGGTACCCAAGTGAGGACCTACTAAGCAAAGGGAACTGTGGCATGTGCAGGTGTTTCTCTCTCTCTCTCTCTCTCTCTCTCTCTCTCTCTCTCTCTCTCTCTCTCTCTCTCTCTCTCTGTGTGTGTGTGTGTGTGTAGATATTTGTGTGACCTTGTGCAGTGGGCTCATTTGCAGTAACTAGAGGCTCTTTTATGTAGCTAAGGGATACTCACTATATGTTTAAAGATGTGTGTATCATCCATCAAATCATCCACAGAGATTTCGTATCAGTTGGTGACAGTCTGTGTGTTGTATAGTGTTATGTGCAGGAAGTGGTCATAGGTTCTATCTGTGGAAGACAAGAGTCTGCTCTGTGTATGTGGATCTGTAGCATGGATATTATGTGGGTTTTTTTAAAAGATTTTTTTAAAAATTCACTTATTTTAAATCATATGTTTCGTGTATATGTTCTGTGTTCAGGTACAGCTGTGTCCGATCCCCTGAAGTTGGAGTTACAAATGGTTGTGAGCCACTAGATTAAGACTGAACTCAGGTCCTCTGCAAGAACAGCACAGGTTCTTCAGGGCTGAGCCATCTCTCCAGTCCAAGATTTTGTTTTGCTTTGTTTTTTTTAATTTTATGTCTTTAGGTATGTATGTGCTCTGTGTGTATGTGTGTCTGTGCACTTGAGTGCACAAACCCTCAAAGGCCAGAAAGGGCATCAGATCTCCCAGAACTGGAGCTGAAAGCACATGACATGGGTGTTGGAAACTGAACTCAGGTACTCACCCCACCCTCCTCAGGTCCTCTTCAAAACCAGTATTTGCTCCCAACCACTGAGCCATCCTTCTCTCGAATCCCAGTTTTGTTTTAGAGGGTTGTTTTTGTTTTTTTTTAAATAGGCCCTCACAGAGCTCAGGAGCTCCTAATTGCTATCCAGTTGAAGGTCACATTGATCTCCTGACCCTCCTGCCTCCCTTGACTACAGGCTTGGGCCCCCACACATGCTGTTTTGTGTGATGTGTGTGAAAGTTGTGTTTGTTCCTGTGTAAAGATCTGAGGACTGAGGTGTGTGCATGTGTGTGTGTGTTTAAGTTATACAAAGCTTAGCTCTAAAGACCCATGCAAAGCCCGAGTGGTTCTTCAGGTCAGCTAGACAAACAGCTACACCTGAATCCCACTCGGGTGATCCACTTCTTACCTGAGCAGTAGTGAAGACGCTGGTCCAAGAGGTGACTGAGCTGCCCAGGACGGACCGCTGAGAGCTTGTTTCTTTGAGAGCATGTTTCCTTGATTCCTCGGAGCTCAGGAAGCAGGGAGGAGTGAGGGAGGAGTAAGCAGGAATTAGGCCCAGACCCAAGTGTGTGATTCACTTCGTTCTGCCCTCCCATCAGTGCTGACAGTAGAGTGAACAATTAGGGGAAGCTTGCCTGAAGCCTCTGTTGAACAGTGTGGCACCTGAGGCCAGGAAGCTAACTCCTTGGGCAGAGCCCCAACCCCAAGGTTTCCCAAAATACTCACACCCAACCAGGACTCTACCCAGTTCAGCCAACACCTGAACATCTGAAGCCCCTCTGGGAGGAAGGGCTGGGTGTGGGGAAGCAGGAAATGAAAGAATCAGGCTCCTTGTCTGAGGGGGAGAAGGAAGATTCCAGCATTTTCCCTAGGAGCCCAAACTTCAACCAGACAGTCCCAAATCCAGTAAGACTGACTGAAAAGACTCAAAGCTGATTTCAGAAGCCACCTGTCTCGAGACACACTGAGGATCACAGATGGCCAAAGGCACTCCAAACAAGGAAGATTGATAACCTTTGTCTTTGGGGACACCTAGTCTATTGGGCAATAATGCTGCCTTCTGAAGCTGCCTCCACTCAGAGGGAGGCAGACAACCTCTGAGGAGCTTTGTCTAATGGAAGCCAAAGACCACAGCTCCGACAAGGACTTAGGACTTGGCTGGAGTTCCAGCTTCTACACTGTCCCTCTCCTCCCACCTCCTCACCAGAATGTTGACTAGACTACCAAAGCAGTGACTAGTTGCCTACAACAGTTTCAAGTTGCCTTTAAAGGCACAATGGCTACTTCACAAGAGGAAGTTAAGGCTTCACATCATTACTGACTCAAATACCAAGATCCTCACCCTACCTCACTGGCTCCCTCTTTACCTAGACCCAGTGAGGACTCATTAGCTGTTGGCTGCGCCATGGAAGGTATGGGGTGGTGACTTTGACTCACGCAACCACAGGAGGAGTGGAGTAGCTAGTCTTTTAGCAGTCCTCCAGTGAAGGAGTCTTCTGCTGCCGGGAGCCCCCTTTCCCACTCTGGGGAACAAGGGGCTGCAGAGGTACTGCCCTAGGTAGAAGTCAGACTTGGCTGTGAGACTTCAGTTCAGTCAATGTCCAAGACCCTCTCTCTAGCTGGATCACCACAGAGAAAGCTGTTCTAAGCAAGGTCATACACTGGGTGAGGGTCACTGCTGTTCTTCCAGGCCAGTCCATGGCCAAAATGTGGCAAGAAGGAAATGGACTATTCCTTCTAGAAAATATGATGTTCTCACTGAAACCCAAACCGCTGAAGGTGACAAGGAACTCCCGATTCTAGCTCCATCCCCATGCTCCAGGCAGAGTATTTCTGGATATGACCTTACCGCCAGCCATCTGGGGTGACTTCTCCTGACCTAAACATCTTCCCCTCATGTCCTCCTCAGCTATGCCAGTCACTGTTAACTGCTCCAGATTCCTCCTCTCATTGACAAATCTCTTTGTGATCTGGAGGTGCCCAGTCCACAGGAGCAAGGCTTACTCTGCCTGTTGTCCATTGCTGCCTTCTGCTCACTACAGGATGTCCTTGGGCCCATTTGCGGGACAAGTTCATCTGGGGAAACCGCTTCCTGGACCATTCACTTAGCAGTTGTAAGGTGTGGTGTCAACACAAGCTTCCTGCAACTGAGAAGACATACCCTCCTGGAACAGCAAAAGGGCAGCCATTCCCTGGTGTTCCGGAGGCTGTGAATACCAGACATAGGGGAACAAGCACTGTATTTTATCATGCAACTGAAGCTGTGTAACTCCCACAGAACACCACACTCTCCAGGAGGCACTCGCTGGCTGGCAAGGACAGAAGCAAGGGCCTTCAGAGTAGCGGGTCCATGTGTCTTCCTTAGCCTTTGCACCTCAGCTGTGAGGCATACAGGGAGGGAGTTACGTGTGTCCAGCTTTTCAGAGCTGGGCCCTGGAAGAGAATGGCTTTGCCTGCCCTTGGAGACACACCCAAGGAAGAGAGCATCAAAGGCTTGGGTATAAAAATTTATTATACGTAAAAGAATATTACCACTAATGAATGCAGACAAGCGAGGACACAATGGGACTGGCTGGAAGATGGCGAACTCTTTGGAAAGTGAACAGGTTTAAGTGGCTGGGAGCCTTGTGCCAAACACCACAGGGCGTTAGGGCAACAAGTGACTACCCTGTGAGTCCACAGTGCCTCTCCTATTGGAGCAAGGGCCTCAAGGATGGCTTCCCAAGGTGGCCTGAGCTGATCTGGAGTCAGGGCAACATCACTGTAAGCAAGACAGTTAACTGGAAGATTTCCTCAAACTGTACATGACCCTTGAGCCACCACAATTCAAATATAAAACATTAAGTTACAGGCTGTGGGAAAAGAAGGCGGCACGAGTCAGTAGCTTCTTCCAATCCTGGTGGTTCTGTGGGTAAGGATGGGGGAAGGTTAGACCAAGCCCCTCCTCTCAATGTACAAAGAATTACTCTCATTGATATTAAATTGTATCGAAAACAAAATAGACTAAAAAGCAATTGCTACTCTATGTTGGGGTGGAGAAAGAATGAGTCCTTAAAGCAGGAGGAGGCAGTGGGGAGGCTCTGGCCAGGGAGGCCCGGCCGTGGTCCTGCTGCTCACTCCCGCTGCTCCATCTTGACTTTCGGCGGCCGCAGGAAGGTCCGATTCTTCTTCTCCTTCTTCCCCTTTGTATTTGCCTGGAAATTTCGCCAACTGTCCACTCGACCATCCCGACTTTCCTGAAAGAAAGGTCATTAATAGTCATTAAAGGTCAAGGTAAGTTCATTAATGAGCAAAGGGGCTGAGCCTGTCCTGCCACCTACATCCTCCCATAGCCCAACCCTGATGAGCCCTCTGGAACAGTCCAAGAGCAGAGAGAGCTGAGCCAAGTCTTCTCCCTCCTCTAAGGACCCAGTGAAGTTTCCCAGCACCCTCTCAAAGCAGCTTGAAGAGGATGAGCTGGGTGAAGACATCACAAGGCCGTTTGCTGTGGATCTCTGGGCAGCCATTCCGTACGTTGTTCCCCGTGCTGAGCTACATTCCCAGAGCTAGCTTACTACTTCTTTTGTTCAATGTTGTGTTTTGTTTTGTTTTTTTTTTTTTTGATACAGGGTTTCTCTGTGTAGCCCTGGCTGTCCTGGAACTCACTCTGTAGACCAGGCTGGCCTCGAACTCTGGAACTCAGAGATCCGCCTACCTCTGCCTCCCAAGTGCTGGGATTAAAGGCGTGCGCCACCACTGCCCGGCTTTGTTCAGTGTTTTTAAGACAGCATTTCACTATGTATCCGTAACTGGCCTGGAGCATACTAAATAGACCAAGCTGGCCTTGAACTCCCTGAGATTTGCCTCCCCCGCCTCCCGACTGCTGGGACAAAATGTGTGCCCCATCATGCCTGGTGCCTAGCTTGTTTCTTCTAACCTTTACGAAAAGCTGCCTACAGTGTGCATTGGACAGGACTGTACAGTGATGCGGGGTTGATTAGTCTTGAACTACAGAGCCAGCTGGGAGCACGGCCATTCTTTCTTCACTTTGTTCCTGCTGCCCTTCTGACATCTCCGATGGGATGTCCCCAAACCAGCTACTCTCTGGCCATAAAGATCTCTACCTCATTATCAGATGGGCTACTCACTTTCCGTTTCCATAAAGCCGGACAGAAACAGAGCCAAAAATTACAGTTAGCCAAGCTCTACCCTAAATTCTAACTCCTATAAAGGACCAAATAAAATCCACGACTCAGCCGGACACTTGAAGAGCAATGAATCCAGTTCAAAAGCTACAAGGTGAGCTAGTGTGGTGGCTTGTACCTATAGTCCCAGCACTGGAGTGGCTGAGGGAAGAGGATCATCATGGGTTCAAGGACAGTCTAAGCTACATAGACTTGGGCTATGAGACTGTCTTAAAAACAAAAAACAAAATGTCAGAAGTCTCTCTGCAAAATGGATAATTGGGTCACAAGAACCTACTTCCAGTGGTTTTTTTATGTAGTCTAACTATGTAGCCCTTCATCCCAGTATTTGGGAGGTTAAAGAAGGAGGATCAGGAATTCAATGTTTGAGCCTGACTGGCCTATAGGAAACTCAGCTCAACCCTCACCTCCTGCCTGTTTTCACAAATTGTCCTCAAAGCTAAGTGGGGTGCTTCGTGTTACCCTGATGTCACTTGCGTTGGGCCCATTTGGTGGCTGCATCTGCCAGTGCCTGTGTCAGGGAAAGCTACGAAGGAGAAGCAGCCCCAACTGCTTCTCCAGGGCCCGTTCTCACCCATACACCCCACTTTCCTGTCTGCCCCAGGCAGTTCTGGAGCCCCCAGAATGACCCACCTCAGCCCCTCGCCTCAGACACTCACCTCAAAGTTTTTCTGCCATTCTCTCTCTCGCTTGGCTTTTTCCTGGGCTTCAATCTCCTCTTCTCTCTGTCGCTTCCTGGGAGGAAAGCAGAGCAGTCTTTACTCAGTGCTCACAGGAGCTGAGGCACAGCTGCACAGGAGCACAGAGCCCCAGCCAGGGGAGGCCTCATCCTAAAACATGCAGATGACAAAACCCAACCTAAAATGACATTTCACACAAAGTCAACTAGCAAAATCTAATTACTCCAGTCAACAACAGAAAGTGCAGAAGCAAAACTGACCCAGTGTTTCCTTTTGCTTTTTCTTTTTTTTTTTTTTGGTTTGGTTTTCCGAGACAGGGTTTCTCTGTGTAGCCCTGGCTGTCCTGGAACTCACTCTGTAGACCAGGCTGGCCTCGAACTCAGAAATCCACCTGCCTCTGCCTCCCAAGTGCTGGGATTACAGGTGTGCACCACCACCGCCCGGCTGTTTGTTTGTATCTCTGTGTAATAGTCATGGCTGCCCTGGACCAGGGTAGCCTCAAACTCATAAAATCTGCCTGCCTCTGCCAGGAGTAAAGGCATATACCACCAGGCCTGGCTTCCTTTTGTTTTGGTTTTTGTGTTTTTGTTTTTTTCTGAAACAGTGTCTTAAGTAATTTAAGCTGGCCTCAGACTTGCTATTTAGCCAAAAATAGTCTTGATCTACCTTTTTATTTTTTTTCCTTTACCTCCCAAGTGCTGGGATCACAGGCGTGTTCCACCATACCTGGCAACCTCCACACTTCTGACAATCAAAGGAAGTCACACTTGAGCCAGGTAACATATTAAGGTTATTCCATTACAATCCCACCTATTCACCACAGCTGCAGCTACATGGCCTCAAGAGCCTCAAAATCTCTATTGCATTCCAAAGAGGAAAAAAACACACTGCACTCCTCGATAGAAATAAACTCCCTATGGACATGTGTAGTCAGTATTTTCCAAAAGTCTACAATGTCTGACTAGCTCAGACAGTCTGGTCTCATGCATGCTAGGCAAGAGCTGACCACTGGGCTGTATCTCTGCCTCTCCAGTTTATTCTTGTAAATGCCCTGCTACCAGATTCATCAGAAAATCCGCAGAGACCCGAGTGAGCTCATCTGAGCATTTAAATGGGACTAGGATGAAGACGGAGATGTGCACCTCTCATGCATTTCTTTGGCTTCTCTCTCTTTCCTTTTAATCTCCAGCTCAGCAAACAGCTTCATGGTCTGTTTGTAGACAGCCTGTTTGAACTGTAAGAAAATTAAGGACAAAGACAATAAAAGTAAACACTTCACATCAACACTGGCATCAAACAATTATATTTAGAGCCCTACAGATTACAACTGGGCAATGAACTGTCTGCAGGGAGAAGCAATCACCAATAGTTTCCTCAGAGAGAAAAGACGCCTGCCTAGACCTTTCCTCTCCAGCCTGCAGATGTCCTGTAAGGACACATGTGCACTTACGCCACCACTTGGGATTTTAAAGGTTGCTCTTCTCCAGAATTCCAAGACTAACTTCTACTCTTCCTTTTTATAACACTTCGTAACTTTGACTTAGTAAACGGAACAAAGCTGAGTCCTGCATGTAAATGGAAATGGATGGGGCACACACACACATGTAAATGGATGGGGCACACACACATGGAAATGGATGGGGCACACACACACATGGAATTGGATGGGGCACACACACACACATGTAAATGGATGGGGCACACACACATGGAAATGGATGGGGCACACACACACATGGAATTGGATGGGGCACACACACACACGGAAATGGATGGGGCACACACACACACATGTAAATGGATGGGGCACACACATACATGGAAATGGATGGGGCACACACACACACACATGGAAATGGATGGGGCACACACACACA
>NW_021621113.1:5456949-5488718 GCF_004785775.1 Grammomys surdaster | reverse complement strand
ATGGGGCACACACACACATGGAAATGTATGGGACACACACACACACATGGAAATGGATGGGGCACACACACATGGAAATGGATGGGGCACACACACACACATGGAAACGGATGGGGCACACACACACACATGGAAATGTATGGGACACACACACACACATGGAAACGGATGGGGCACACACACACACATGGAAACGGATGGGGCACACACACACACATGGAAATGTATGGGACACACACACACCCAAAACTGCATCCTGTCCTATGCCACTCATCACCTCCTCACAGCTAGGTATGGCCATGTGACTCAGAGTTTAGTAATGTACTTATACACGACATCTAGGATGTTCTGAGAAGGGTGGCATATCTCTTACCCCTCCTCTATTCTCTTGTTTGTCACATGAGTAAAGTGATGAGACAACCTGGACTAGGAAGGTGGGAGCCACATCGTTGTTGGCAGAGCCACAGAAGAGCCAAGACCTTGAAGGACACATGGTGCAGAGCTTCCCTGTCAGCAGCCACTCACCTAGGCCTACTGACCAGAACAGACACGTTCTACCTTGATCGAGCCATTGTGCTTCTGTAGCCAGTTCACCTCACACTATACACCTTAAGCAATACACTGATAGGAGCATATGACATAACATTCATAGAAACTATAAAGACCAGGAGCCCTATTGGGTTTTACAGTATGGAGGATAAAACCCAGGGCCCTCAAGTGAAACCTCTACCACCATGTTTAACTCCCAGTCCACCCAGGGCCTTTCAAGAAAGTATGTTGCAGTTATTATCAGTACAGGGATTGCTATTAGAACCTGTACAAATTAAAAAGCAAGTGAAGATGAATGGCCAGGTCCCACCACAGTCACTGCAAATCCCAGATCCCACCACAGTCACTACAAACCCCAGATCCCTGTCAGCACTTTGCTTTCAGTCAGCTGGGTGAGATTTTGCTTGGTTCTGTTTGTTCTGGGGTATTTACTGGAGAAGGAGTCTAACTATGGAACCCAAGCTGGGCTCAAACTCAGGGCAATCCCCTGCTCAGCCTCCCAACTGCTACATCAAAGGTGTGCACTACACTCATGAAGGCTTTAAAAAAAAAAAAAAGATTTATTTATTTCATGTATGTGAGAGTACACTGTTGCTATCTTCAGACACACCAGAAGAGGGCATAGATTCCATCACAGATGGTTGTGAGCCACCATGTGGTTGCTGGGAATTGAACTCAGGACCTCTGGAAGAGCAGTCAGTCCTCTTAACCGCTGAGCCATCCCTCCAGCCCCCCTCCCTTTTTTAATGTATTCATCTTATACACAAGTATATGGGTGCATTATGTGTGTATTGCCCATAAAGGTAAGAAGTCACCGAATCCCATGGAATTACAGTTATAGAAAGCTGTGAACCATCATGTGGGCCCTGGGAACTGAACCCAGGTCCTCTGCAAGAGCAGGAAGTGCTTTACTCATGAGCCTTCTCTCCAGCCCCTATTTCATTTTTTATTTAAAAGATTTATTTTAATTATGTATATGTGTGTGGCTACATGTAGGTTTGTGCACATGTGAGTGTACATATCAAGTCCAGAAGAGGGGGTCAGATCCCTTGGAGTCAGAGATACAGACTGTTGCGAGCCACTATGTGGATGCTGGGAACCACACTCGGTTCTCTGCCTGAGTAGATACATGTTCTTTACCAGTGAGCCACCTCTGCAGCACCAACCAACTACGAGGTTTTCAGAATAGAGATTATGTTCTTATTTACAGTGTTTTATTCCCAAATACAAAGTATTTTGAGTTACACATGAAGCACAGGGAAACAAGGGTCTATTTAATAGGGTCATGTACTAAGATCAGAGGCATTAGGCAAAGAACAGAACAAGAAGGAAAAGAGAAATGAAGGAGTCCCCAGTGTTCTGTCGCTTCTCTTTAAAACCGTTAGCTGCTAGGAGGTACTCAGGAAGGACATTAACATTTCATTATCTTTATGTGTGTATGGTGCATGTATAAATGCATGTTTGCATGTGAATGTACATGTATGCAGGTGCACATGAGGGTGACTGTGGAGGCCTGAAGATGATATCAAGTATCCTCCTCCGTTGCCCAGGTTTTGTTGGGATTTGGGGATCTAAACTCTGATCCTCAGACTTACATTACATGGCAAGCATTCCACCCACTGAGCCAATTCCCCAGCAGAAAATATTTTAGTATCTTTAAAAGTACTAAATAGTGAGGTAAAGAGATGGCTCAGTGGTTAAGAGCCCTGGCTGCTCTTTCAGGACACAAGTTCAGTTCCCAGTATCCACATGCTGGCTAACAACTATCTGTAACTCCATTCTCTGGAGACTGAACACCCTCCTTTTGCTTTTGAGAGTACTAGACATATATGTGGCACACATACATACATACATACATGCAGGCAAAACGCCCATGCATATAGTTTAAAAATTAAAAATAAATAAAAGCCATCTCCCCAGAACCCAACTTCTAAGTTCTTTTGTACAAGTGTATATGGGTGTATGTGTATGTATGTATATGTCTATGAGTATGTGCCAGCTAGTTTTATGCCATCTTGACACAAACTAGAATTATCTAAAGGAAGAGAACATTGGTTGAAAAACCTGCCTCCATAAGACCTAACTGTACAGCATCTTTCTTCCTTTTTCTTTCTCTCTCTCTCTCTTTCTTTTTTTGGTTTTTTGAGACAGGGTTTCTCTGTGGAGCCCTGGCTGTCCTGAAACTCACTCTGTAGACCAGGCTGGCCTCAAACTCAGAAATCCACCTGCCTCTGCCTCCCAAGTGCTGGGATTAAAGGTGTGCGCCACCACCGCCCGGCATGTACAGCATTTTCTTAATTGGTATTTGATGGAGATATCCCGAGTCCGCTGTGGGTGGTGCCATCTTTGGGCTGGTGGTCTTGGGTTATATAACAAAGCCTCTTATTATTACTGTGGTTGAACAGTCCTCCATAGCCTCTGCTGATCAGTTCCTGCCCTCACTGTTTTTGATGCAGCCCTGGCTGTGCTAGAACTCACTATATAGACCAGGTTGGCATCAAAACTCACGGAGATCCACCTGCCTCTACCTCCCAAGTGCTGGGATTAAAGGCATGAAGCGCCACACCTGCGTTCACACCTGTGTTTTCCCAAGTTTTTTCTTTAATTAATCTCTCTCTCTCTCTCTCACATGTGTGTGTGTGTGTGTGTGTGTGTGTGTGTGTGTGTGTGCGTGTGTTAAGTGTTAGCAGAAGACATGAGAAGGCATCAGATCTCCTGGAACTGGAGTTATTTAACAAGGCATTGTGAGCCATCAAGTGTGTGCTAGGAACTGAACCCAGGTCTCCTGCACACACACCATACATGTAACACATACCCAGATGTAAGACAAACATATGAACACACAGGATGGATAAAAAAGGTAAATGAATATCCTTCTACATGCTTTAAAGGAGGCCTTTCTCTTTAATCCACCTGTCCCACAGGATAAAGTGGTTTCCCACAGTAACTCACCAGTTCGGGATCATCTTCCTCTACATTTGTAGGCTTTCCTTCCTTCTTTAGTTGTTTCTTTCGCTCTTTAACCTAAAAAGAATTTTTTTTCATCAAAAGATGAGCACTCATCCTTCAAGAATAGTCACTGAGCTGTATGTATGTGACTTTTCCATAAGGCTAGGATAACACACTTTTCCATAGGTGTAGGAGAAGGTGAAGGCAACAGCCTCCTCCTGAACCATTAGTAGTAATAACTGTAATAACAACAATAATTTCTGATAGAAAACACTGTAAAACACAACTGAGACTTGGAGCCTTGGGTCCCTTCCTCTACCTCCATCTAAAACCCACTCTAGCCTGCACCCACACCAGACACCAGGGAAAGGGCAACCAGCAGAGATGTCCCCAACACACAAAGGCTGAGCCACAGCCAACAACAGCCTTAGACATGGCTGTTTAGCTTTCTGAACTTGTGGTCACATAGTTATAGCAAAGAAAGCACATTTGCCAAGCTTTAGAAGGATCTACAAAATGTGTGGCATTTTAGGTAAAAATAGTATTTCTAAAAGTGTATTCTTGATAGTTTCCACTGTGAATTCCCAGAACTATTATTTTCACATGTCACTAATGGATATGCTCATCACTCTGGCCAGTACTGAGCTCTTTTTTTAAAAAAAGAACTCACAGGAGACTGACACTACTCCCATCAGTGACCTACGAGAGGCGGCCAGGTTCAGAAACACTTTACTGCCACCTCATGGCCAAGAATTCTAATGATGATTCTTTATAAGCAAAATACAGAGAAGATTGAAGAAACTGTCCCATGCTCTTCTGACCCTACAAGTGCACTGTGACGGGCGACCAGCAGGACCTGGTTCCAGACCCTTCTTTTTCCTACTCTCCCTCCTCATCCATATCTAAGATGGGTCCATCTTTATTGTTATGGCCTACAACGTTCTGATTCAGATTCCAAAGCTCTTCAAAACAAAGGTGGACACCTGATTCAGCCTCCATTGAAATCACTCTTGGCATGGTCTTGAGATTCTTGCTCCACTGGTTTAAAAAAAAAAAAAGCAAGGCTTTTTAACTGGGCACAGTGGTGCGTGCCTACAATCCTAGCAACTGCACATGAAAAAAGATCAAGAATGCCAGGCCAAGTGCTCTTAACATAGCTCAGCAGCTGCTCCCGCAAGAATCCAGGTTCAGTTCCCAGCACCCACAGTGGCTCAGAACCATCCCATAAACTACCAGAGGATCATGCCACCCTCTTCTGACCTCTCTGTGTACCAGGCATGCCCATGGTGCACATACATACATGCAGACAAAAGATTCATACACATAAAATAAACAAATCTGACACTTATAAAGAATTTATAGCCAGTTTCAGGTGCATAGCAAATTCAAGGCCAGACTGAACTACATAAGACCCTCTTTCAAAATAATCCAACCAAGAAAAAAAGAAAGGTCTTTACACCTGGATGCAATGGCATATAACCCATAATCCCATGGCTCAGGAGGTAAAGCAGGAGAATTAAGAAGTCAAGACCAGCCCAGGCTATACTGTCCTGCAACCCCAGCAAGACCCCACTTTAAACAAACAAAAGTTGTAATTTAATTTGTTCATCTGAGTCTTCAGATTGCTGTCATTAATCTGTCATTAATTCACTAAGAGCTCCCTGACAGCCTCTCTTATTTCTAAATCCTTCAACAAAAGTATAACCAGGGAGTCAACGGGGTCAGAGCAGCTCCACCTCCCCACTCTGAGGTAGGATGGCACCTCGGCTGGAGAACAACAGTGGCTCTCAACACCATATAGGACTGGAAGGGAAGTGGGAATGGCGGCGTCCTAGCCACACCTCACCCTGAGCTCTCCTCTCAGGAAAGGATGGTAGCCTTGGGCACTATTCCTGAGCAGCACAGCTAACCTGTAGAGAGAATGACCAATGGTCTGCACTGCTAGGTTGCACACACCCTTCTACACGGTGCCCCAGGCTTGCTGTCACTTCCTGTAAATACAGCAGCACTAAAGATACTTACAGTGTGTTCCACGTATTCTTTTCCTGCCTGAATTACATCCAGGGCCCTCTTCTTTTGTTCCTGATCCAGTAGCAACTTGTAAGCTTTGTCCACAGCTAATGCAAAACATTGAAGTTAACTGTTTCTGCAAATACCCTCTCAAAGTCTGAGCTATACTCAGGCAGTGTAAATGGACTTGCACTGTCTAAAAACAGTCCCTACTTTGTTAAATTATTTACCGTTGTTAAACCCATTTAAAAAAAAAAAAAAAAGCATACAACCATAGCAATGACCTTGAAAGTCTTAGAAAAAATTATTAAATATACACTCAAGGCTAAATATACCATATCTAGATTTAACACATTGATAAAGTATGTCCCACTTATATTTAGCAAAGAATAACAACCTAAAAGTGTATTAGTAGACACTAAAGTTTTAACAATGCAAGGTTAAGGTGCACTTTCTTTGCAGTGCTGGGGATTGAACCCAGGGCCTCAAGCATGCTAGGCAAGCACTGAGCTACACACCCGGCCCCCACGGACACATTCTGCTTAAATGGCTGCTTTACTGAACTCCACAGCTTTTCCATAACCAGTTACTCCTGAGCATCAACTACATGTATTACTCAAATATAGGTAAATGTACAAATACCTTCAAAAGCCTTCTGCGCTCTGTCAGCATCGTCCTGGTTTTTGTCAGGATGTACCAAGATGGACAACTGCACAGAAGAAAGGAGGCAGGTTTAGCAGCAGTTCATGGACGTGACCTGAACTCTTCTGCACACCAGTAAGTAAAAATGTAAAATACGAACTTTTTGTAAGGGAATCTGGAGATGATTCTTTCAGACATCTATAATATTGATTCCTGACTCACTACCACTGATGGGAGAGAAATTACATGGAGCAAAAAGAACCATTTTGGGAGATGGAAACCTACTGTTAATCCCAGAAGTCGAAGACCCAAAGTCCTGATTTGTGATTCTAACTTCAGTCACATGCTAGCTTTGCAACCCTGAGCAACCCAGTCAGCCTATCTTCACCTCACTTCCTGCTCTATCTCCAGAAAGACACAAAGTACCTACATCTAGTTTGTTGTGAGGGCAAAATGACCAATGCGAATAATTAGTATAAACTGAATATAGAGACCCATTCTTACAACCTCAACACAGAGAAGGCTGGGCAGTGGATAAAGTGGTTAACGTTCAAAGTATCAAAACATCCACTGAAAGCCTTCTGTATGTGACACCTCATTTAACTATCTGGACACATTTACCAGATGAAGTAAAATAGACCCATAAAAGCCCAAAGCACTTGTTCAAGTACACAAAGCTCCTAAGTCAGAGAAGAGATGTAAACTAAAGTCATATGTACTCTTAATTATAAAGCCATCTAATCAACCACTAAGAAGTCCTAACTCATTGATCAGGAGACGTTTAATTAAGGACTAAAAATAAGTTTTCTATCGGGAATAACTGCTAATGGACTGTACTGGAAAACAAGACTGGGAAGAGAAGAGGATGGGCTGCTACATTTAAGCACAGATCAGAGCTCAGGAAGAATAAATAAAGCTATACGGTTATATAATGGGAAATGACTGAGCAGGCAAAACCAAAAAACATCTTAGCTTAATATAGCCTGTGGGAGCTCGGAGGAACTATGAGTCAGCAATGTGGAAATCTGCCTCACTAGAGGGAGCACTAGAGGGTGTTAGTACAACCAGTAAAACTGCTGTTCAGAACTGGAGTGTGACAGTCAGCACTGGCCAGGACCCACTCACATGTGAGAAGCATGACAATATAAAGAATATAAGAAGGTAAGAAGACATTGGCAAGAACCAGAGACCAGAGAGCTACTTTCCTGAAGAAATCTCAAAACGCACTGTTACATTAAGCCAGGTAATTTACTTCTTAGAAACTTCTTACATTTATTGGGGTGGAGGGCGTGAACACATCCCGTGGCAAGTGTGTGGGGATCAGAGGACAATTTGTTAGAGTCAGCTCTCTCCTACAATATGGGTCCCCAGGATCACACTCAGGTCGTCAGGCTTGACAGCAGTCACTTTTACCTGCTGAGTCATCTCACTAACCCAAGCGAGGTATTTCTTGAGTATTTATGACCATTTGCAAGACGTAAAGTTACTGAGTGAGTTGGGCGTATGGTATGTGCCTGTCATCCTACCTACTTAAAGGCTATGGTAGGACAATCATATAAACCAAGTGTTTGAAGACAGTCTCACAACATGAGATCCTATCTCAAATAAAAATATGTCTGTAGTTACTCTATTTGGATATAAAAATCCTTATACCCACAGAAAAACTTTTACTCTTACATTATTTAACACTTTATATCATTATATGTACATGTCACTGTAAAGTTATGACAACAGCTATCTAGCCATAATTTGGAAAGGAATGTGGGGTTAATTTCAGCCCCAAAATATCCAGTCCTCAAAAATCGTGTCTAGGATGTACCTGAATTGATAGAGTGCTTGTCTTAGTATATATGAAAACCTGGGACAGGCAATGGTGGCGCACGCCATTAATCCCAGCCCTTGGGAGGCAGAGGCAGGCGGATTTCTGAGTTCGAGGCCAGCCTGGTCTACAGAGTGAGTTCCAGGACAGCCAGGGCTACACAGAGAAACCCTGTCTCAAAAAACAAAACAGAAAAAAAAAAAAAAAAGAAAGAAAAGAAAAGAAAGAAACTTTAGGTTCAATCCCCAACACCCTGTAAACCAGGTGTGGCACACACCTGTAATCCCAGAACTCAGGCAGGAAAAGCAGGATCCCAAGTTCAAGATCACCTTTAATTCACAATAAAGACGCTAGACAAGCCTAAGCTGCATGAGACCCCATCTGAAGAAACAAACAGGAAGCCCAAACTCTAATGAGAGCAACAAGACCGTACCTGACGAAACCTCTTTTTTATTTCTTCATCTGTCACTTCAGGATCTATCTGAAGAACCTGGAAGAACCAAGATCAAAACTGTAAAGCTGGACATGGTTGCCCATATGTCATCTCAATCCTAGGAAAACAGAGGCAGAAAGATGGTAAGTGCGGGGCCAGCCTTGGTTACAAGCAGCACAGTCCCAAAACAAACAAAAACAGAAAATTGGGGGTGGAGGAGTAGGCCTAGAATCCTACCACATAAGATCAGAAAGTCAAGACCTTCCTTGACTATGTAACAAATACAATGCCAATCTTGAGACATGAGACATTGTCTCAAAACAAACCCAGGAGGGGAGAGAAACCTGTGTATGTGTGCATGTTTAAGTATGTATCCACTTCAGTCCTGGACAGTATAATTAATATCATTAAGTAAAACCAAGTGAAGTGCTAGACACTCAGTCTCATAGTCCAGAACTCAGTATCAGAGCACAGAGCTCACCTGGGACAAAGAAAGAAGAGAATGACCACCCAAGTAGTATTTAGTCAAAGTGCTAGAGCCCAGGCTGGGTGAGAACAGTATCCACATAGAACAGCAGCTTGACATGGAGTGCCAAGAAAGAATGAGGGCAAGCCCAGAGTCAGGCTGCCAAGCAAATTCTGTCTGGTAAAGCTATGAACATGGGCGCAGCATACTGGTTCACACCTATAATCCTAGTATTTAGGAAGTTGAGACAAAACTGTTGAGAGTTAAAGACTAGGGGCTGGAGAGATGGCTCAGTAGTTAAGAGTACTGATTGTTCTTCCTGAGGTCCTGAGTTCAATTCCCAGCAACCACATGGTGGCTCACAACCATCTAATGCCCTCTTCTGGTGTGTGTGAAGATAGCTACAGTATACTCATATAAATAAATAAATCTTTAAAAAAAAAAAAAAAGAGTTAAAGGCTGACCTAAGCTAAAAAGAGAGATTCTGACTATAAAAACAAAAACAGGGGCTGGAGAGATGGCTTCAAGGTTAAGATCATGCACTATTCTAGAACAAGAAGAGCTCAGCGCCAGGAAATACAACAGGTCTGGTCCCCTCCCACCCACTTACATATGCAGAGACCCACACACAGACATATACACATAATTTAAAATGAGACCCACACACAGACATGTACACATAATTTAAATAAAAACAGTGGCTAGAGAGATGGCTCAGTGATTAAGAATATTCATTGTTGCCGGGCGGTGGTGGCGCACGCCTTTAATCCCAGCACTTGGGAGGCAGAGGCAGGAGGATTTCTGAGTTCGAGGCCAGCCTGGTCTACAGAGTGAGTTCCAGGACAGCCCGGGCTACACAGAGAAACCCTGTCTCGAAAAACCAAAAAAAAAAAAAAAAAAAAAAAGAATATTCATTGTTCTTGCAGAGAACCCAAATTTGGTTACCAGCTCCCATCCTGGATGGCTCACAACTACCTGTAACACCAGGGAATCCAACATGTCTGGTCTCTATTTGCACCTGGACTGATGAACACAAATCCACACATGTTCACATAATTTTAAAAGTCTATGTATACATGTATGTATGTATATGTTGTGGGTGTATATAAAAATAAACCTTAGCCAGGCACAGTAAGTAGGGCACCCCTTTAGTCCCAGAACTCAAGAGGTAGAGGCAGGAGGATCTCTCGAAGTTTGAGGCTAGCCTGGTCTACAAAGTAAGTTCCAGGACAGCCATCACCACACAGAGAAACTCTGTCTTGAAAAACAAACAAAAAAACCGAAATCAAAACAAACAAACAAACAAACGGGCCTATCTAGTATGCACAATGGTAAAATGCTTTAGTAACATCTGAAGCCCTTTGAGTTTGATTCCCAGTATCAAAGATCAGAGAGAGTGAGAGGGAAGAGGGAGAGAGAGGGCTCAGTGGTTAAGAGCACCAACTGGATATAAATGGGGGGCTGGGGGGGGGCTCGTAATTGAGAGCACCCACTGGACAGTCAGCACCCACACAGTGGATCACATCCCCCAGCTCTGACACCTCCTAGATTCTAGGCATGTACATGGCATACATATACAAATGCAGACAAAGCACACACATACATTAAAAATTTTAAAATAATAATAGTGCATTTGGAGGATTAAAAGGACAGACCTGACACAGAGCCACTGAGGGCAGCACCAGAATCTGTCTGCCACCCTGCGTTGGAGAAAAAAAGGAAGACACACTGCCAACTCACTGCAATTTGAGGCAAATGACTTTTGCCTTGCTATCACATGAAAAACAGTGATTAGTGTTGAGAAGAAATGTTCAGAGGCAGGTGCAGTGGAGTACTGCACACTGTACTCCTTCCTGGCACTCAGGAAGGTGAGCAGGAGGACTAGGCTGAGTCGCCCTGGGCTACATTAGAGATATGTTCAAAAACACAGAGGGCATTAGCTTCTCTAAAATCTCCTAGTCTTAGTTCTGTTATTATTGAATATCTGGTGTTTTTTATTTTCCTGTAACAAAAAAAGTTTTAACAACGTTTTCTGCTTTGTTTTCTTTGGTTTTTTGAAACAAAGTCTTGCTGGAGCCCTAGGCTGGCCCAAGCCTTGCTATGTAGACCAGGCTGGCCTCAAAGTTGTAGGGATATCCCTGCTTCTGCCTCCCACGTGCACAGAAAATTACATACCTGGCATTACAATTTTTTAAGGTAAAGGACTATAAATGTATCAGGCCAGCTACAGCAAACAAACAAATCCTTATTTGGGCTTCTAAAGGTTGGAGAACATTTAACAGGATGAAGTTTACCTCATTTTTTTTTTTAAAGCTGCCTCAACAAGTCTACTCAAAATAAAACCATTCAACCTCAAAGACAACCTACCCACTACAAAAATTTCACTACTTTCCCCTTTTTTTTCATTCCCAACCACTAGAACCTGAGGTACAAGCTGTAACGTAAGTCTGCTCCCAAGCCGGTGGGTTCAACAGCTTACACCTATAACCCAAGCACGTAGAGCCTGAGGCAGAACTACAGTCAGAGCCAAGGCCACAGTGAGCTACAGTAACATCCTTCTTCAGAAATAGCTAGCGGGTCTGCTGATTCGTTTCCACAATCTCAGCATTTGAGAGGTTGAGGCAGGAGAATCTGGAGTTCAAAGCCAACCTTGAATACATGAGACTGTCTCAAAACAAACAAACAACCCTACACACATATATTTATGGAAAGCTATCCACAACAGATGCTACAGCAACAATCATGAACTCGTACATGTATGTCTGCACACAGGAAAAACTCTCCCCCCAGACTCTACAGTAACAATCTGCTCACCTCAAATGGGTTCAGATTAAAGTAAGAGGAACCAGGACGAGTCAATCTTTCAATTTGATTTTTGGACGTTAGAACTGAATCTCTCTTCTCTATTTGTTTCACCTAAAAGTAAAAGAATTGATAATTCCATTAGTAAAAATAATAAGTGAATGTCTACTTTAACACAACACTAATAAGCTCAGTAAATAACTATTCATATCTACCATGTGCAAGGCACTTTGCTAAACTGAAGGATGATTACAGCAGCATAACTATTTTATAATGGTGTTTCAGATATCCACCATCCACGTTAAAGCTAAGCATGGGCATATGCGTCTGTAACCCCAGAGCTGGGAAGGGGAAGACAGGTAGATTCCCAAAACTCACTGGACATCCGGTCTAAACTGCTGAGCGCCAGGTTCAGTGACATATCTTGTCTCAAAAAAGTCACATGGACGATGAAAAGACATATGACAATGACCACTGTGCCCACTAGTGCATACACACATGTACACGACGTGAAATTTTTAAATTTTACACTTATGTCAACAATTCTACTTCACAGGGCTTACCATTATACCCATGTTTTTCTTTTTTAAAAGTGTTTATTTATTTAATGTATGAGTACACTGTAGCTGTCTTCAGACACACCAGAAGAGGGCATCAGATCCCATTACAGATGGTTGTGAGCCACCATGTGGTTGCTGGGAATTGAATTCAGGATCTCAGCAAGAACAGCCAGCACTCTTAGCGGCTGAGCCATCTCTCCAGCCCCCATTATCCCTATTTTACACGTAGGAAAATTATGACTTACAGAGACTGAGGTTTCTAATTACCTAACTTGTGAGAAATTTTCCCTAACAGTTTGACTCACAATCAGACGTCAAAATGATTCCCAGATAATAAACACAGCTACCACCACATAACTAGATACCTGCATGTGGGTACAATTATTCAATCTTTTTTCATTTTGAAAGGAAAACTGCAGCTGCACTGAACCATGACCATGAGCAACACTCAACACCATTATGGGGGACCTACAAGGTGGCTCAGTTGGTGCAGTGCTTGACTAGCGTGCATAAAACCCTGGGTTTGATCCTTGGCAAAAGAAATTAGCTGGATGAGGAGGCTATTTCCTCTATATTAGCATTTGGGAGGATGAAACAAGAGAATGACTCCCACTTCCAAGCAGCCTGCAGTGCAAAGTGCAGAAAGCCCACCTAAGCGTCATTGAGAACTTGTCTTAAAAACAAAAAGACAAAACAAAGCAAAAATAGCCGGGCAGTGGTGGAGCACGCCTTTAATCCCAGCACTTGGGAGGCAGAGGCAGGTGGATTTCTGAGTTCGAGGCCAGCCTGGTCTACAGAGTGAGTTCCAGGACAGCCAGGGCTACACAGAGAAACTCTGTCTTGAAAAAACAAAACAAAAACAAAAAGACAAGCTGGGTGATGGAGGCAACTATCTTAAGCAGACAGGTGAATTCAAGGCAAGCCTGGTCTACAGACAGAGTACCAAGACAGCTGGGGTTATACACAGGAAAACTCTTGGCTCAAAAAGGCAAAAATAAATTTTAACAAATATAATAAAAAGACAAAAAGAGGGATATAGAGTACGTGCTGATTCCCAATGTTAAACTGGGAACCACATGAATTCTTCTCTGCTTCCTGCCTGAAGATGTGAACTGCCCTGCCTCCATTTTCCACCAAGATGGACTGAAATTTCTCAAACAGCGAGCAAAGCAAAATATGCCAACACTGTGAAAAAAAAAATTACTTCATAAGGTAACAAGTATTCTTATAAGCACAAGAGATAATGGCTCTAGTCCTAGCACTTCGGAGGCTGAAGCAGGAGGGTCCAACCTGGGCTACCAGGAAGTACTTAGTTCAAAAACGAATGTTTTGCTTTTAGTTTATAATTTTCAAGCTGCTTTCTTATACATTAAATCCTCTAATCATCGTGAAAACTCTTACAATATTAACTCACAAGTGTGGGATCGGATGTCTTGAAAGACTTCAACAGCAGTTAGGCTAATTGCCTTGCAAGATCTCAATGTGAGGGCCTCTGACGCCAGATAGCCTGCTTTTACTCAGTTTATCCATTCATTTAATCAACGAATATATGCGAAACATCCACCACGCATTAGGCATTGGCGATGCAAATGTCAACAAGGCTCAGAGCAAGTTCACTCCTGTCCTACCTGACACCAAGTACGTATGCACCCTCTTAAGGTTCGTCATGTAAAGATGGGGGTCACATAACGCATTCTTGTCACGATGAACAGTGCTCAGCACTGATAAACCGCAGAAATCGCCACTCACACAATTCATGGCAGAGGAGTGGGAAAAGGCCTCCCTCCTGTTTACAAATAAAAGTAGGTGCGCCGCAGCTCGGCCTCCGGCAGCCGGAGACTCCACAGCCAGCAGGCTGTATCGCGCGACAAGCAGCTCGCCGGCCCGTCTCCGGGTCTGGGTCCGCAGGCCCAGCCGCCCCGCCGCGTTCCGGGGACCTCAGCAGCCACAGTGGCGGTCGCGCACGCACTCCGCAGCCGGTCCGCAGTCCCCAGGCCAGGCGGCGCGGGCCAACGGTCCGGGAAGGGGTCTCGCCGCCCCCGGCCTCGGCGGACGGAGCCGGAGCGCGGTCGCCCTGAGGCCACCATCCTTACTCCGGGCTCACCTCACTGTAGAAGGTCATAAATGCCTCCTCTGTGCTGCCTCCGCCGCCCGAAGCACCACTCTCTCCCGAAGCCGCCATTTTCCCGGCCAGCCACACGTGACCGTTCTGCGCAAGCGCAGTCTCACGTGATCGTCCAAGCCCGCCTTCTCGGACTCGCCTCCGTCGGCCAGCTGTACTTAAAGGGACAGAGACTTTTTACTTTTTGGTTTTGGTTTTGGTTTTTGAGAATAAGGTTTCTCTGTGTTGCCCTAGTTGTCCTATATAGCTCACTATATAGGCCATGGTGGCCTCGAATTCAGACATCTGTCTGCCTCTGCCTCCCGAATGCTGAGATTAAAGGTGTACTTGGGCTTTTTAAAAAAATTAAAGGGCCTTCGAGATGGCTCAGCCAGTCAGGGTGCTTGCCTCCAAACCTGACAACCCAAATTCAACCCCAAGACCCACAGAGTGAAAAAAAGACTCCCAAAAGTTGCCTTCTGACTTCACACGTATGCCATAGCCAGCCGATGCAGACCTCACACACTCTTTTTTATTTTCGAGACAGGGTCTTTCTACATTGGCCTGGCTGCTGGAACCCACGATGTAGACTAGGCTGGCTTTGCACTCACCGAGATCAGCCTGCTTCTGCTTCCAGAGTTCTAGGATGAATGCACCACTATGTCTAGCCACATATATTTTAATTAAAAAAAATTTTTTTTATTTCCAGAACAGCCAGGGCTGCACCAAGAAACCCTGTCTTGAAAAATCACTATGTATGTGTCCCCTCTTCCCCAGTCTCTGACAAAAAGCAATCCTTTGTCTCTGTATATACCTATTATTCTAGACCTTTCCCATGGATAGAATCTACTTCTTTTTGTATTTAGTTTTTTTTTTTTTTTTTTTTTTTTTGTTTTTTGAGACAGGGTTTCTCTGTGTAGCCCTGGCTGTCCTGGAACTCACTCTGTAGACCAGGCTGGCCTCTAACTCGAAAATCCGCCTGTCTCTGCCTCCCAAGTGCTGGGATTAAAGGCGTGCGCCACCACTGACCGGCTTTAGGTTTTTTCATGTAGCAGTTTTTTGTTTTTTGACAAAGGATTTCTCTGTGTAGCCTTGGTTGTCCTGGAATTCTCTCTGTAGACCAGGATGACCTCAAACTCACAAAAATTCACCTGTCTCCCGTGAGTGCTTCGATCTGCGTGGGTAACCACCAAGTAGCATTTTTTAAAAGTTTATCCCAGTGAAGTCTATCCTAGTACTCAAGAGGCAGGGAGAGGCAGATCTTCTGAGTTTGGGGCCAGCCTAGACTATAGAGTAGGTTCCAGGACAGCCAGGCCTGTGAAGAAAAACCTGTCTCAAAAAAAAAAAAAAAATACTGCATTTTATGGTGGCATTAAATTCCACAAAAGTATGTCTATGCGATCATTTGTTGACCTCTTCAGTAGTTCAGCATTTGGGCTATTCTCACCTTTGGACCATTGTGAAATAGTATTATGAAGCTGGGCACACGCCTGTAACCACAAAACTTGGAAGATGGAGGCAGAAAGAAGAGGAATCACAGCTCTCTTCATTGGAAGTTTGAGGGCATCCTGAGTTACAACAGATCTCATCTAGGGAAGGAGAGACAAAATGGGATGGAAGATATTATGAACACGCATGTACAAGTATTTGTGCTTGTAGTTATACTTATTTATTGGTGGGGGTACTATGCCACAATGCACATGGAGAGGTCAGAGGACATCTTTCAGGTGTCAGTTCTCTCCTTCCACCACTGAGGTCCAGCACTAGCCCTGTGTTTGGGGTAGGTGGTGTTTGTTTCTTAAAACAGGATCCTGCTGTGAAGGCCTGGTGGGCCCAGAATTCCCGTTGTCCAATAGGCTAGATTAAATACGTCTGCTCTTTCTCTCTGCATGTGCCTGAGAAATGCTGGGATTACAGGTTTGTACCACCAGTTCGCCTGATGTTCTTTTCAGTGTCGTTGTACTCCGTCCCTGTCACCAAGATATTATTAGGTCCATTCACCGACATATTAATATAGTTCAAAAATACTAACTCACTACCTACTAAGGCTCTGATGGCTTCACAAGGTAAACTGTGAGAAAATACTCAGAAGCAGGATAAAAAATTGCTGACGTCAGGATGACTAGGACAGTCAAAGAAGGGTTTGTCTCAGAAAGTGACATTTAAGGTGAGAGAAGAGACTTCGGTGGCAATATAACCAAAGAACAAGAACACCTCTTAAGAGATGAACACGATTTCATATGTATAAATAAAGGTATGCTGGAATTCGATATCCAGGCTGTCGGCATCGTAGGCATAGCTACCACAAACCTTGTATTTCCCCAATCTACTGATGTCCATAGGGATTGCCATCATGTACATTTTTAATAAAATCGACCTTAGGACTGAAATTGTGCGGTGGGAGTAAACGAAATGCCTCATTCTAACGAGACCAAAAGCCAAGATTTCATCTTCTGGCATCGCTCGGTAGACTCCCGGGTCATGATACGTCAGAGCCCAGTTTATTAGCTAAAGCGTGAAACAGTCTCCCTCACAACAATCGCTGCGGAATGTCATAAGCCCCGCCTCCTCCCTCCTGATTCGCTGTTTCCGTGCTCGTCCCGCCTCCCCGCCGTCTAGATTGGAAATTCAGACGCCCTCGCAGTTAGCGCGCTAGGACAGGAGCAGCCACTCCCGCGGCGCTAGCTGAGCAGCGCCGAAGACAATGGCAGGCTCGGCGTTGGCGGCTCGGGCTCGGCTCGGTGTCTGGGGTATGAGAGTCCTGCAAACCCGAGGCTTCGGCTCGGACTCGGTAGGTGGCGGCACGACCCATCGCGGAGCGCGGGTTCTCTCACCCTTGTTGTGCCTTTTTTTTTTTTTCTTCATGTCCACTACTCTCTCTGCAGTCGGATAGCATGGATTCGGGCGCTGGCTCCATTCGAGAAGCTGGTGGGGCCTTCGGAAAACGAGAGAAGGCTGAAGAGGATCGGTACTTCCGGTGAGGCCCACCTGGTCCTAAGTCCAACCCCCAATCGCCCTCCCTGTCCTTTCTACGGTCTCTGTCGCTCCACCCATCTTTACCTGGTCCCCTGGGGCGCCCATCTTCTGGCAGAATTCCAAGGCCGATGAAGCCATCTCGTCTCATCGTGGTCGAGACAGGCAGCATCACACTGCTGGCCTCCCACCCAGTCCTGAGCCTTATACACCGGTTCTGCAGGACTCAGCCCAAGGCTCGTCTCCTAATTTATCATTTGCCCTCTTCTTCCCCGACCGCCCTAATCTCCTGCGCACCCCGGATTGTGCGAGACTCCCCCAGGTGCTCTGAGCGGTGTTTACATCCAGCTAGCCAGGACATACAGAGCCTCTGAGCCCGGCCCACTCACTTGTCACCCCCCATCTTTTCTCCCCAACTTCCCTCTCCTTTCTTAGTTTTTGTAAGGCTGCGTCCATTCCCTGAGGCCTCAGATCCTGTCAGCCATTTCTAGATCCTGCACGTGTCTCCAATTCTCAAGAACTAGGTAGTACCTGCTCAAGGTTAGACTTCCCTCACTCCGGGAGACTTTTGCACTACTCAGGTCCTGAGTTGTACATTTGTCTCGACTGCTTAGAAATAGGGAGTGGACTAGGTCTATCTACAACCTTTCCCGGCCCTGAGTTATCTTTAACTAACTTCTGTCCACTGGAGAGCAGCCAGAAACTAATCTTGCTTCCGTTTCTCCTTTGGTCTCTGTCCTAAGCCCATAGGAGTTGTTGCTCACTTATAGAATAAGAGCTTAAACAGAGCCTGGCGGTGGTGTTGCACACCTTTGGTTCCAGCACTTGGGAGGCAGAGGCAGGCGGATTTCTGAGTTCGAGGCCAGCCTGGTCTACAGAGTGAGTTCCAGGACAGCCAGGGCTACACCGAGAAACCCTGTCTCGAAAAACCAAAAAAAAAAAAAAAAAAAAAAAAAAAGAGCTTAAACAGAGACCTGGGGTTCAAGTCTCGTTACTAAAACAATTATCAGGATGGCCTCAGCCTTCCAAGTGTTGGAATTATAAGCTTATACCACCACTCCTGGCTTGGGACCTATGTCCTTTGCCTTATGTATTCTTGTTTTGTTGAATTGTGTGGTTTTTTTTTTTTTTTTTGGTTTTTTTTTTTTTTTTTTTTTGGTGTTCTGGGGACAGAGAAGGGGACAGAAGCAGGCAGATCTCTATGAGTTTGAGACCAGATTGGTCTACATATGGAGTTCTACGACAGCCAGACATAAAGAGACCTTGTTTAAAAAGAAATGCAGCCAAAACACTCATACAAGTAAAATAAAAACAAATGTCAAGGGCTGGAGATATGGCTCAGAGGTTAAGAGCACTGACTGCTCTTCCAGAGGTCCTGAGTTCAAATCCCAGCAACCACATGGTGGCTCACAACCATCCGTAATGAGATTTGATGCCCTCTTCTGGTGTGTCTGAAGACAGCTACAGTGTACTCATAAATAAAATAAATAAATCTTTCTAAAAAAAAAAAAAACTTTAAAAAAAAAAAAAAAAAACAAATGTCAAAAAGAAAAAGAAGCTGACCACAGTGTTGCACACCTCTATTTAAACATCCCTGTACGTGCATTGGTGCTTTTGTGTATATGTGTACACGCTTGTGCCAAGTGTGTGGGGACCATCAGAAGCCAGAGTCAGTAGATTCCTAAAGTTGCAGTTTCAGATAGTTGTGAGGTACCTGACATTGGTGCTGGGAATTGAATTTGGATTCTTCCTTAAGAAAAATACATTATCTTAATCTCAGAGCCATCTCCCCACTCCCAATTTTGTGTGTGTGTGTGTAGTGTGTGTGTGTATTGCCTACATATGTATGTATGCTTCATGAGTACCTGGTACCTGTGGAGGCTAGAACCCTGGAACCACATTTACATGTAGTTGTGAGCTTCTGTGTGGGTTCTAGAAATGAAACCTGAGTTCTCTACAATAGCAAGTGTTCTTAATCATTGAGCCATGTTCCCTCCCAGCTCAGGAAGCTTAAATTCGGAACCTATCCAAAGATAGCAGTTGGATCCCCGGAATGGTTACAGATGGTTGTAGGCCATCATGTGGATGCTGGGAACTGAACCCCAGTCTTCTGCAAGAGCCGCAGGTCATCTCCGCAGCCCTGGTTTCCAGCTTCTGAGACACTCTCACTCTGTAGTTCAAGTTGTATTGGATCTCAGGCTACCTTCAGACTTGCAGCAACCTCTCCTGTGGCATCTCTCAAGATGCTGGGATCCCAGTAGCGAGCCACTAACTTGGCCTGCCGTAGGGACCATTGGTTATGATTAAAGATTTCCTTGGGAGGCTGTGAAATGACTCAGAGGCTAAAGATGCTCTGTAACCAAGACTATGAACCTAAGTTTTGATACCTGGGACTCACTTGATAGAAGGAGAGAACCCACTCCCACAAGCTGTGCACTCCCCCTACCCCACCCCACCCCATGTACACACACAAGTAAATGTAATAAAAGTAAAATAAAGATCTCTTTGGGATGAAAGATTGAAATTCAACCCTCAGCCACTGTTTCTTTATAGAGAGAAGACTAGAGAACAGCTGGCTGCCCTGAAGAAGCACCATGAAGATGAGATTGAACACCACGAGAAGGAGATAGAGCGTCTGCAGAAGCAAATTGAACGGCATAAGAATAAGATTAAAAACCTAAAGAGTAACCATTAAATGCACCCAGTCAGTCCCTCACAGAGTGGCCCATATCATTCCCCACTTCTGTAGAGACATTGTTTTGAGTGATTAACATTTGGTCTGTGTACTACTAACAGATAATAAATTGTCACCAGGAAACTTGCCTGATGCCTTCTGTCTAGAGCAGCAATCCTCAACCTTTGGCTTGAGACCCCGTCTGTGGGCAGAACAACCCTTTCATAGGAGCTGCGTAAGAACATCTGAACTATCAAATGCTGTCATTCTGATCAAAAGCAGCAGTGAAATTACAGTCACGAAGTAGCAACAAAACCATTAAGGGGTTGAAGCATTAGGAAGGTTGAGAACCACTGAACAACAGACACTTTTCGTCCATTAGAGTGAATTGAGGGTTCTACTACATAGAGTAAGGTGGGGGTGATCAGAATGTACAGAGAAATCTTGAAATGTAAATCCCAATTCAATGCAGAAAGCCTAGCAGCAGTCTGAAGAACAGAGTAACAATGGTTTCCAAAGCTGCTACTCCAGGGACCAGATACAGCGCTGGCTTACTAAAGCCTGTTCATGTGAACTAGCTATTGCTCTAAGCTTGAGACAACTACAGTTAGAAATTGCACATGAGTTTGGAATGTATCTTTGATAAGTGCTTGCCTAGCATGCACAAAGCTGTGGGTTCAATCCCCAGCACTACATAAGCCAAGTAGAGTAGTATTTGACTAAAGAGAATACACAGTTAAGAGCACTGGCTGCTCTTCCAGAGGACCTGGATTCAATTACCAGCAACCATATAGTGGCTTACAACCATCTGTAACTCTGGTCCCAGGAGATCAGACTCCCTCTTCTATACACAGGCACTAAACACGTGCACAGACACACAGGCAGGCAAGACACCTGTAACACATTTTTTAATTTTTTTTTCACTTTTCAACAAATTCGTTTTAAAAAAGATAAATAGAGCCGGCCAGTGGTGGCGTACGCCTTTAATCCCAGCACTTGGGAAGCAGAGGCAGGTGGATTTCTGAGTTTGAGGCCAGCCTGGTCTACAGAGTGAGTTCCAGGACAGCCAGGGCTACACAGAGAAACCCTGTCTTGAAAAAACAAAAACAAGGGCTGGTGAGATGGCTCAGTGGTTAAGAGCACTGACTGCTCTTCCAGAGGTCATGAGTTCAAATCCCAGCAACCACATGGTGGCTCACAACCATCAGTAATGATATCTGATGCCCTCTTGTGGGGTGTCTGAAGGGAGTCTAAAGACAGCTACAGTGTACTTACATATAATAAATAAATAAATAATAAAACAAACAAAAAAGAGATACATAGAGCCAGGCAGTGGTGGCACACACCTTTGATCCCAGCACTCAAGAAGCAGAGGCAGGCAGGCAGATTTCTGTGAGTTCCTGGCTAGCCTAGTCTGTAAATTCCAGGAAAAAAAAAAAAAAAAAACAACAGCCTGGCCTGCCTGGCCTGCCTGAGATCATGTCTCAAGAAAGGAAAAAGAAAGGCCACCAGTTGAACTGTAACTCAGTAGTAAAGCAGTTGCTTGACATGCATGAAGGCTTGGGTATAATCCCAGCACTAGGTGTGGAAAGGGTTGCCTGGAATAATACAGTATAACCTATAGACCCTCAGTACAGAGGTCTCAGTTCAGACCTTTTTTTCCCCTTGGGTTGAAACAGGAAACCTCCTGATTGTGCTGGTATTCATACAATGTAAAGATGACTCAGCGTTATTACCACAGCAGACAGAAAGGAAAGATGTGTTTGGTTCTTTTTGAGCCATACTGTGTAACTCGGGCTAGTCTGGAACTCACAGAGATCCACCTGCCTCTGCTGGGATTAAAGATGTGGGCCACCATACTAAGTGAGATAAAAGTATTAAATAATAGCAAAGTACTGTTCAAGTTGTAAAATAGTTGAGTTGCAAATTCCCAGGCTGTGAACAAACTGCTTAAGCTGGGAAAAGGATGGATATACTGATTGTTTGTTTGTTTACTTGCTTTTGTTTGGCTTTTTTTTTTTAATGTGCTTTGGTGTTTTGCCTGCATGTATGTCTGTGTGAGGATGTCAGATCCTCTGGAACTGGGGTTACTGACAGCTATGAGCTACCTTGTAGGTGCTGGGAATTGAACCAGGGTTCCCTGGAAGAACAACCAGTGCTCTTAACCCCAATTTTGTTTTTCTTAATGGTTTCTTTTGGGGTGGAGGTTATATAGCTCCTGATCTTCCCACACCCCATCCCCCATCCCTCAAGAGCTGGGATGACAAGTATCAGTCACCACACTTGGTTTTATTATGGTGCTGGAGGTTTATCCTGTGTTTTGTACAAGGACTCTTGTTAAGCAAGCTATAGCCCTAAACCTTGGGAATTTCACGTGTGTACATATGTGTGGGTATGGATGGTTTGGGTTTGGAGTTTTGATTGGTTGGTTTGGCTTCTTTTCAAGACAGTGCTTCTCTGCATAGTCCTGGCTGTCCTAGAACTCTCTCTGAAGACCAGAGAACTCAGAGATCTACCTGCCTCTTTCTCTAGAGTGCTGAGATTAAAGGTGTGTGCAACCAAGACCTGGCTTTGTTTTGTTTTGTTTTAAACATATATATTTATTTATTTAATGTATATGAGTATGCTGTTGCTGACACACCAGAAGAGGGCATCGGATCCCACTACAGATGGTTGTGAGCCACCATGTGGTTTGTGGGACTCGAACTCAAGACCTCTGGAAGAGCAGTCAATGCTCTTAACCTCTGAACCATCTCTCCAGCCCCTTTGTTTTGTTGTTTAAATGTTATATGTATGGAATGTTTTGCCTGCATATATGTCTGTATACTATGTGCATGCCTGGTGTCCAAGGAAGGCAGAAGAATATATAGTTGTGAGTCACCGTATAGATGCTGGATATTGAACCCCAGGCCTCAGGAAGAACAACCAGTGCTCTTAAAACCACTGAGCTGTGTCTCCAGCCTCTGTTTTGATTATTTGTTATTTTGAAACAGGGTCTCTCGCTATGCAGTCCTGGCCCAAAACTTACTATGTATACTAGATTAGTTTTGGCCTTGAACTCACAGAGATCAGCCTGCTTCCTAGGTGCTGGGATTAAAAGGACTGTGCCACTATGCCTGTCATGTTTGTTTGGAAATGAGGTTTCACTATGTAGTTCTGGTTGGTTTGGAACTTGCTATGTAGACCAGGTTGGCCCAAACTCAGGGATTCGACTGCCACTACTTCCTAGATAGTAGGAATAATATAGTGTGCCACTTTGCTAACCTTCATTTAGCTTTTGAATACAAGGTCTTTGTAGCTCAGGCTGGTCTAGAACTCACTATGTAACCCAAGCCAGCATTAAGCCTAAGCCTCCCAAGTGCTAAGAGCTCAGATCTAAGACTCCATGCTTGGCTCTGGTTCTTATTTTGAAGCAGGGTCTCTATGCAGCCCAGGCTGACCTGGAATTTGCTATGTAATCCTAGCTAGCCTGGAACCCACTGTGCTGTGTAGGCTAGCCTGGAATCCTGGAATTCCTGCCCCAGCCTCCTGAGTACTGAGACTATCAGTAGAGGCCATCACTTCTGGTCCATAACATTCCACAAAGTACATTTCAAGATACGTTACAGTGTTATTTCATTACTTGTGTGCTGGTTTACACGTAAGAAGTGCAGGTTCTGGCTGACTTCAGGGGAAGAAACAGTATTTTATTAGAAGAATGGGGATCGCTATTTTACAGAATAAATAAATGTCTTTGTTCAAGACATGAACAAAGCAGACTGAAAGCAGAAAGAGTAAGTAGTTCAGGCTGCAAGAGCAGACCTGTCTAAGCAGCTTCCAAATTAGCTGTGTCCCTCACCGGGGCACTCTCTGGAGTTGGTTTTTGTTCTGATTTAACAAACTTTGGCTTTGTTTTATTACAATTTTCTTAAATTATATTTTTCTTTTCTGCATATGTGGAGGTGCCTCAGCTTGTATTTGGGGGCAGGGGGTGTCAACTTTGAAGAGATGGTGTGGGGCCTGGGGATTGAACTCTGAACTCAGGTTGTCAGATTGACAGCAAGGACCTTTACCCACTGAGACCTGTCACTGGCCCTGGTGTGTGTGTGTGTGGTGTGTGTGAAGGTCTGTGCCACAGAGGTCAGAGGACAACTTGTGAGAGGACTCCACTCCTCCCTACCATGTAGGTTCTGGGGATCAAACTCAGGTCATTACCAGGCTTGGTGACAAGCACCTTTACCTACTGAGCCATCTTACCAGCCCAGTTTTTGGTATTTTTTTTTTCCTTTGGTTTTGTTTTGTTTTTCGAGACAGGGTTTCTCTGTGTAGCCCTGGCTGTCCTGGAACTCACTTTATAGACCAGGCTGGCCTCGAACTCAGAAATCTACCTGCCTCTGCCTCCCAAGTGCTGAGATTAAAGGCTTGTGCCACCACTGCCCAGCTTTTGGTTTCTTTTACCTTTTTTCTTTTTCTTTTTTCTTTTTTTTTTTTTAATAAACTAGTCCTATAGAGTTTTGCAAAGTAGGTTATTTACAGCTTGCACAAAATGTATATGTTACAGGGCATGCTACAGTTATTTGCTTATTACATCTGAAGTTATTTTTGGCAAATTATTTTCATTAATTATGCATACTTTTTTTAGGCGGGATAGTCCTGGAAATCAAATGAAGGCTTTTACATGTACTAAGCATGCACCTTACCACTGTGCTACACTCCCAGCCCTAGTTTAATTTTACAGCCAAAGTTACTCACAGGTCTCGTGATGAAGTTTGTCCTGAGCAGAAAGCTGTTTCCTCTGAATAGTGCTCTCAAAGCCCTTAACTACAGTTCCAGGGCTGCAGTTTTGATGCAAAATGGCTCCCTCTTCCATGTGGTGAGACGTGTGTGGTGTGCCTGCTCCTCTGAGGATGGATGAATGGATGAAGGCTCCTTGGCAGTAAGAGTAGACATGGCTGTGGTTAGTGTTGGCACTGACATGTCGGCTGTGACAGGAACCCCATCAACATGTTTGTGCACGCCTCTGCAGTGCAAACTTGTGATCCTAACTCTTTGAGGTTTCCACAGCAGTTAACTCAAAAGTTGTTTTTAGCCAGGCAGTGATGGTGCACACCTTTAATCCCAGCACTTGGGGAGGCAGAGGTGGTTCAAGAATGAGTCTACAGAATGAGTTCTAGGACCCCCAAGACTACACAGAGAAACCCTGTCTCATACAAGCAAACAACAACAAAAAGTTGTTTCAACTCAGGGTACACATGGAAATATTAGGGGTGGGGGTGAGGGGTATCTAAAAACAAAATTTCAAGAGATAGAAGTCTACTCCAGTGGTCAAACACTTGAATAGTTCGTGGGTTTGAGTCCTGATCTGTGAAGAGAAGTTGGGGAAGAGGAAGATCATCATTATCTTAGGATCAATTAAATCCAAATGTCAATCAGTAAAGTACCACTGTAGACACATGAGGACCTGTAACCAGCATGGATGGGCAAAGGGAGCTGGAGGCAGGAGGATCTCCAATGCTCATTAGTCATCAGCCTAGCTTTAGATTCTGTGAGAGACCCTGTCTCAAAACAAAAAGATGGAAAGCAATTAAGATAATGAGGAAAGATACTCTCTCTACTCATGTGTTCAAATGTGTATACACACCTTAGTACCTATATATCATACACACACACCCCTCCCACACACCCTCCTACCTAAAGTGACTTACACACATAATCTCAACATTGAAGGCTGACACAGACGAATCTCAAGCCATCCTGGACTCCATTGCAAAACTTTATCTCACAAAAAAGGGAGCTAGAGAGATGGCCCAGCAGTTGAGAGCATTTGCTGTTTTTGCAGATGACCCAAGTTTGGTTCCTAGCTCCCACAGGGTGGCTCATAACTGCTTGTAACTCCAGTTCCAGGAGGTGTAGGAACAAGAATACCAAGCATGAATGTGGTATGTATACATGCAGGCAAGCACCAAAACACTCATACAATTTTATTACTTATTTTGGTGTTTCAAAACATAGGGTTTCTCTGTGCAGCCCTGGCTGGCTCCGTAAACCAGGCTGGCCTCAGCTTCATAGAGCTCCCACCTGCCTCTGCTTCCTGAGTGCTGGAATTAATGGTTATACCACCACATCTGGCTATTAATTTTTTTTTTTTTTTTTTTTTTTTTTGGTTTTTCGAGACAGGGTTTCTCTGTGTAGCCCTGGCTGTCCTAGAACTCACTCTGTAGACCAGGCTAGCCTCGAACTCAGAAATCCGCCTGCCTCTGCCTCCCAAGTGCTGGGATTAAAGGCGTGCGGCACCACCGCCCAGCCTATTAAATATTTTTTAATCAAAGAAGAAACAAAAATAGCTGGCTCAGAATTCAGAAGACTGAATCAAGAGGCCAGCCAGCTACACAGCAAGACCATACCTCGATAAAATAAAAATCAAAACAATTAGGTCCTGGACATTGGTATTTTTAAAAATCTCCCTGCTTTGTTTTGGTTTTGGTTTTTCCCTAAGCTGGCTAGAATTGAAGGTCACTGGCCTGTCTGTTAGAGTAGTTTATTCTCAGTCCAAGACACTGGGCTAAAGGTACCACCAGCAAGGACGAAAATTCAGTTTCTACTCTCTACACCAAGAGGTATACTCTTTTTTAAGGATAGCATCTGTGTTTTTTTTTTTGGTCTCTGCCCAATTCTTACAGAAAGAGCCCTGAGTTATTTCCAAATTCTATAGGCATTGTTGCATATTCTAGGTTAAAAAGAAAAGAAAAAAACCCTAGTTTTTTGTTTGTTTGTTTTTGTTTTGTTTTGTTTTGTGATGGGCCTCATATATCCCAGGCTGGCTTTGAACTCAACTTTCCACACAGACAAAGAGAAGTCCAGATGCACAGAGGCTGGACCAGGATGTGATGTCCTATTACACCTCCACCTTCCTATCTTGAGACAGGGTCTCTCAAGGAACCTGAAGCTCAAAGGTTTTCATCCAGGGTGGTCGATCAGTGTTGGATAGGTGGCTCTGTCTGCCCCAGAACAGCTGTGCCTACTTACAAATGACCCGGAAAATCTCTTTTGACATTCCCTCATAGAAGGAGGGGCCTAGGTGAGATGATTAAAAAAAAAAAAAACCCTTACCTAGGATTCTAGTTCTTTCCATATGCATTTCCCAGTGAGCTGTATATAATTCCCACCCTGCCTTTACAGGGCTGGGTAATCTTGGGAGGTGCTTGAATATACAATCTGTGGAAGGTTAACTGAAGGGCGGGACTCAATCTGTGAAGCTACAGGGAAGTCCTCATATATGCTGAGGTAAGGCTTTCTGGTGGTGTGGGTGCTTTGGGCCAGTCATATTCTAAACAAGTCTAGTAAAGGAATTGGTTTCCCAAGCTGGGTTTTAGTGAAATCCTGCTTTGGTTTGTTGTTGATAGGAGGAGGTAGATGTTTCCTTATGTCTGTCCAGGGAAAGGGTTCTCAAAAACATAACAGCCAGCAACCTTAGTAATCCTTCTATCTCCTCCCTCCTCCCAGCCATGCTCAGAGTTAACATGAGCAAGCCACGCCCAGTCTTTATGTGGGTGCTGGGATCTAAAGTGAGGTCGTCCAGTTTACACAGCAAGTGCCCTTCCCCACCGAGCCCAACCCTGAGAGTGCGTGGGTGTGTGCCTCCAGCACACTCAGTTTTATGCAACGCTGGGGCCTGAACCCAAAGTTTTCTGCGGGCTTGCTTAGCGCTGTGCCGTGGTACGTGTCAGCCTTTTAATTTTCTTTCAACTTTCGGCCAGCAAAGTTACTTTTGGTAGCTACTGTTAAACTGGGCATGCAGTGTTCACTGGCGATCCGGCTACAAAATAGCGACAGCTCCTTTTCTTAAGGAATCCTCGGCCTACTGGGAAAGATACGTGGTTAAAAAACGATTAGACAAAAATGTGGGCAGTAATCCAATGGCAATGTGTGTGGGAAGCTGAAGGAGAGCAGGCTAGCCCCTGCACCCAGACCTGGGGCTCAAAGGGACAGGATGATGAAAAAGATGGATGGGTGACAAGACAAAAGAGGGGCTGTGGCTCAGTGGAACTGTACTTAAAAAAGCCTGGCTCTGAAAAAACAAGCCGGCTCCTGGAGATTGACAACCATTCCCCCAGTGCACACGGAGTTAACAGTGTGGCGGGGGAGCAGTAGGGTCTACCACCTTCCCCGGGTTAGACTGGCCAAATGCACGCTTAACCTCTGTGTCCTGCTCCTCAGCCCTTTCTTCTTTCTTCCTGACCTCCTGAAAGCCTTTCTTTCTTCCTTTTCTTTATTAGAATAACAACAGCAGAATGCCTAAACCACCAGTACTCCCAGGGATCTATCACTTGGGAGTTGGCAAAAGAAAGAACTCAGGAAAACCCTAATCTTACCTCTGCCTCTCCCACCTTGGTTGGTTTTTGTTTTGTTTTCTTGCTGTTTTGTATGCAAATCAGGATGGTTCCCGTAAAATTTATAGCAATCCTTCTGCCTCTG
The DNA here is from genome assembly GCF_004785775.1 of Grammomys surdaster. Taxonomy (NCBI): domain Eukaryota; kingdom Metazoa; phylum Chordata; class Mammalia; order Rodentia; family Muridae; genus Grammomys; species Grammomys surdaster. Next base: position 5,460,286 of record NW_021621113.1, on the reverse strand, counting down.
CTCCCAAGAGTGAATATACTTTTTTCTCTCTCTTTTGGGCTCCTGTCCCTCTCTTTGTTAGTGAGTTTATTTGTTTCAGATAAGGCCCAGGCTGGCCTCAAACTTATCACATAGCCCCACCTCCTCAGCACTGGGATTGTAGACTTGTGTCACCATACCAAGTGTGTTTATTTTCCATTTCTTTTTCTTTGTTTTTTTTTCTTTTGTTTTGTTTATTTTGTTTTTTCTCTGTGTAGCCCTGTCTGTACTAGAACTTGCTCTGTAGACCAGGCTGGCCTCAAACTCAGGGATCTGCCTGCCTCTGCCTTCCAAGTGCTGGGATTAAAAACACAGAGAAACCCTGTCTCAAAACAAACAAACAAACAAACAAACAAACAAATCTGACCCAATATATATAACAGAAAATTAACCATTAACCATTTAAATGATAAATCACCTGAGCTTGCCGGTAGAGCTAGCCGAATTTCTTTCTTTCTTTTTTTTTTTGGGGGGGGGGGGTTCAAGACAGGGTTTCTCTGTGCAGCCCTGGCTGTCCTGGAACTCACTCTGTAGACCAGGCTGGCCTTGAACTCAGAAGTCCGCCTGTCTCTGCCTCCCAAGTGCTGGCATTAAAGGCATGCGCCACCACCGTCCGGCAGGCTGAATTTCTTATTTTGATGAGGTTTCACTCCTTAAAGCATCATAAGCATCATGTTACACAGGCTAGCCAGAAATAAACAACAATCCTCTTGCTTCAGCTTCCCCAGTGCTGGGATTCAGGCATGAACTACCATGCCCAGCTTAGTGTGTGTGTGTGTGTGTGTGTGTGTGTGTGTGTGTGTGTGTGTACAGGTGTGTGTGTACAGGTGTGGCATGTGAGGCACAGTCCCTCAATTGAATCCAGAACTCACCAATAAAACTAGTCTGGCTACTCAGCTTGCTCTGGGGCTCCCTTGCCCTGGCTTTCTAAGTGATAGAGTCACAGGTGAGCCACCAGCTACCTACCACATCCACTTGGCCTTGTGTGGGTTCTGAGGATTAGAACTTCGGTCCTCACACTTGTACAGCAAGTACTTTAATCTCCCTAGCCTTCTACTGCATTTTACATCAACCTATACTCTTCCCAGAATATTTTATTTCTTTATGTGGCTTTAAATTGCTATTTCACTTCTCTTTTGCTCTTTTTTTCCCCCTTCCCTCTATGTAGCTCTGGCTGTCCTGGAACTTACTCTGTAGAGCAGGCTAGTTTCAAACTTAGATATCTGCCAGTCTCTGCTTCCTGAGTGCTAGGATTAAAGGCATGCACCACCACTACCCCTGACTCCCAACTTTTGTTTTTTTGAGACAGCATCTTAGGCTATAGCCCAAGCCTGCTTCTACCTCAGATCTTCCAGCCACCTATCCTGGATTCCAGGCCTGAAATCCTTTTAACCACCACACCCATCTCCTTATCACCACAGATCTCCTTGTTCTCATATCTCAAAACAAGGTATAGCTAATTCCCTCAGATCAAAGAGTTAATTGGCTACTGTATTTTCTTCCTACCCCACCCCTCAAAATATTCTGAGGTGGAGAGGTTCTGGTGCTATCACCAGGGACCCTGAAAATGCTGGCTCTGTTCCTTCCATGTTTCACATCTGTAGCCTAAGAAGCCTCTTTCCTTGGGAGAATGGCAGAACACGCTAAATATCGTAGGTCCACAAAAGACATGACACTTTTCTATTTTTTTTTTTTTTTTTTTTTTTGGTTTTTCGAGACAAGGTTTCTCTGTGTAGCCCTGGCTGTCCTGGAACTCACTCTGTAGACCAGGCTAGCCTCGAACCCTAGAACTCAGAAATCCACCTGCCTCTGCCTCCCAAGTGCTGGGATTAAAGGCGTGCACCACCACTGCCCAGTGCACTTTCAAATGTGTAATTCATTTATTCATTTAGTTATAGAAATAAAACAAATTTCCTTTTGTTTTTCTCACAGTCTTATGTAGCCCAGGATGGCCTTGAACTTCTGATCCTCCTGCCTCTACCTCCCGAGTGTTAGAATTATAGGCATGTGCAGCCATACGCAGTTGTTTTGAGGTTGTGATTTGTAGCTGTTTTAGTTTTTACAATGGATAACATCAAATCTCATGTGGAACTTCTATCCCAGCGATTCTATCCAGCTGGCTTTTAAACAGGAAGCTGCATGTTCACTGAGGACACAGAAGCTCTTGAACATTTCTGGATATATGGTTTTGTGAAGCCTTATTTATGTATTTTATGTGTGTGTCTGCATGTATGTCTGAGCATACTACGAATGGGCACCTAGTGCTGGAGAGGCCAGGAAGGAAGTCAACTCCCCAGCCACGGAACTGGAGTTCCTGATGTTGTGAGCGACAATGTGGGTACCAGGAACCAGTCCTCTGCAAGAGCACCAAGTGCTCTACATGTATGTATGTGTACCTTGTGCATGCCTCGTGCCCACAGAGTCAGAAGAGAATGTCTGATACCCTGAAACTGGAGTTACAGATGTCTCTGAGCCGCTGTATGCATGCTGGGAGCTGTACACGAGTCCTCTGTAAGAACAGCACATGCTCTTAACTGCTGGGCTTTTCTCTCTAGTCTCACTCCCTTTTAAAATTGTGTCTGGGGTCCAAAAGACCCGGGTTTGGTTCCCAGTCTCCACATGATGGCTCACAGCCATCTGTAACTCCAGTTCCAGGAGATTCAGTGCCGTCTTCTGGCCTCCATGGTCACCAGGCATGCAAATGCTTCACAGACATACATGCAGCTAAGACACCCACATGTATAAGATAAAATAATTCCTAGAATTTAAAAAATGAATAGGGGTTGGAGAGATGGCTCAGTGGTTAAGAGCACTGCCTGCTCTTCCAGAGGTCCTGAGTTCAATTCCCAGCAACCACATGATGGCTCACAATCATCTGTAATGAGATCCGATGCCCTCCTCTGGTGTGTCCAAGGAGAACGACAATGTACTCACATACATAAAATAAATAAATCTTTAAAAAAAAAGAATAAATCAGGTTTCTATGTTTCTATAGCACGTGCAAATAGACAACTAGAGGCAAGTCAGGGAGTCAAGACTAAGGAGCACAGCTAAGGGGACACCACTTCTAAACATTTCATTCCTGGTTTTACACAAATTAGCTGACTTTGACCTGACAGTACTCAGAAAGATGCTACTCAGTTAGTGAGCATTAAAGCTCTTTTCTCGGGGCTGGTGAGATGGCTCAGTGGTTAAGAGCACTGACTGCTCTTCCAGAGGTCCTGAGTTCAAATCCCAGCAACCACATGGTGGCTCACAACCATCTGTAATGATATCTGATACCCTCTTGTGGGGTGTCTGAAGACAGCTACAGTGTACT
>NW_021621113.1:5409845-5456549 GCF_004785775.1 Grammomys surdaster | reverse complement strand
AGACACATCAGAAGAGGGCATTGGATCCCATTACAGATGGTTGTGAGCCACCATGTGGTTGCTGGGAATTGAACTCAGGACCACTGGAAGAGCAGTCAGTGCTCTTAACCACTGAGCCATCTCTCCAGCTCTTTGTCTTTTCTTTTCTCTCTCTCTCTTTCTCTCTTTCTTTCTTTCTTTCTTTCTTTCTTTCTTTCTTTCTCTCTCTCTCTCTCTCTCTTTCTTTCTTTCTTTCTTTCTTTCTTTTCCTTTTGTTCTTTTTTGTTTTGGTTTTTGTTTTTTGGGACAGAGTTTCTCCGTGTATCCCTGGCCATCCTGGAACTTACTAGGTAGACCAGGCTGGCCTCAAACTCAGAGATCCACCCATCTCTGCCTTCTGAGTACTGGGTACTAAATGCCTGAGCCACCATGCCAGGCTTTAACCCAAGTTTTTAATGCCAGCTGCACAAAATAGTAGACCTTGTCTCTTAAGTGGGAGGAAGAAGTTAATGATTATTTAACAACTACATAAAGGAGAGGAGAAAAGTCGGGAAAGTGAATAAGAAACTCTGGTCGTTGCCTTACACCTTGACCCTGAGCAAAGTCAATAAGTACTTGCAAAAGTAGAAGGAAGTGGAGAAGGATACTTCACTCAGTGTCAGTGAGGTTGCCTAACGTGCTCAAGGCCTAGGGCTTGACCTCTAACACGAGAAAGGGACCCAGGGAGGTGACTCAGTGCGTACAGGTGCTTGCCAACAACACTAAGGACCTGAGTAGAACTCCAGAGCTCAAACGGTAGAAGAAGAGCCCTGATTCCCACCAGGTGCCTTCTGGCTTCCACAGGTGTGCCTTGACACACACAAACACCAGCATGCACGCATGCTCTCTCACACCCCAGCGCTTGCCTTACTCCCCACCTCCAAATGTCTGCCCTCACAGTACACTTCTTGTTTTTACATAAATTACTTTTTAAATATGTATGGGTGCTTGGCTTGTATGTATGTCTGTGCACTACTCGAATGCTTCACACCAGTGGTGGCCAGAAGACGACACTGGATCCTCTAGAACTACCTACAGCTGCAAGTGATTGTGAGACTCTGTCTGAGTGCTGGGATCTGTAAGTCCTCTGGAAGAGCAGCCAGTGCTCTTAACTGCTGAGCCATCTCTCCAGCCCCCCTCAGCCCTTTGCTTTTCATTTTGGAACTGAGGAACAGGGTCTCACTAAACTCTCCAACTAGCCTATGGACCTATGATCTGCCTGCCTCAGCTTCCCCAGGAGCTGGGTTTACAGGCTTGGGCCACCAGGCTCACCTATGTTGAGGTAGATCCTTCCTGGAGGTTTTGGACTCAGATTCCTATAGCTAATGTGGATATGTTACATGGTCTGTGTACTTCATGATTGCTGAAAACAGGAAAGACAAGTCTAGCTACAGGCTGGTGACCTCAGTGTCACAAGAGAAATCATACATAGTGAATTTTAGGTGAAATTGCTCAAATTTTTTTGGTTAAGGTCTCATGTAGCATAGGCCTCTGAGGGCTCCTTGTACATGTTAGTGCATATACTTTTTTGTTTTGTTTTTGTTTTTGTTTTTTTTGGTTTGTCAAGACAGGGTTTCTCTGTGTAGCCCTGGCTGTCCTAGAACTCACTCTGTAGACCAGGCTGGCCTCGAACTTAGAAATCCGCCTGCTTCTGCCTCCCAAGTGCTGGGATTAAAGGTGTGCGCCACCACTGCCCGGCAGTGCATATACTTCTATACAAGCACATACACATAAAATAAATAACTTATTTTTTGTAAAGACTTAAACGAAGAGCCAGAATGATGATGATTATCTAAGCACTCCAGAAGGTGGAGGCAGGACCATCAGAAGGTCAAGATCATCCTCTAGACTACAAAAAGCCAAGGAAAGCCTGTGCTACAAGAGGCCCTGCATTATGTAAAAGCTTACAAAGACAATACAAGTAAGAAGTAAAAACTACATACACCATGCAGCCAGGTCTGGAAAGCCAGCTAGCTACTCAGGGTCCTAAAACAGGAAATCAATATAGTCGTTCCTTTCTGATATTTATTTATTTAGTTAGTTAGTTTTTTCGAGACAGGGCTTCTCTGTGTAGTCCTGGCTGTCCTGGAACTCACTCTGTAGACCAGGCTAGCCTCGAACTCTCGAACTCAGAAATCCGCCTGCCTCTGCCTCCCAAGTGCTGGGGTTAAAGGCGTGTGCCACCACCGCCCGGCCCTTTCTGATCTTTAAAGAAGCTTCTCGTTCACTTTTTTTTTTTTTTTTTTTGAGACTGGTACTTACTGAGATATCGATATCGAAATAAATCACTACGTAGCCCAGTGTAGCCTTGAACAACCATCATCATGCCCCACTTAAGGGTCTCTTTAACATTAAAAATGTAACACATCGCCGGGCGGTGGTGGCGCACGCCTTTAACCCTAGCACTTGGGAGGTAGAGGCAGGCGAATTTCTGAGTTCGAGGCCAGCCTGGTATACAGAGTGAGTTCCAGGACAGCCAGAGCTATACAGAGAAACCCTGTCTCGAAAAACCAAAAAACAAGAAAGAAAAAAAAAAGTAACACATCGAAGCACTTAAGTGTGTAAATGGATAAAAAAAAAAAAAATGTAACGTTTAGAGATTTAAAACACCAGGGAAGGCAACACAGACTTGCAATCCCAGATACTTGGGAAGCTGTGACAGGGGCATCATAAAGTTAAGATTAGCTTCTGGATACATACGAATTTGAATTCCGGATTTGAGTTATGGGCCCGGTGTACAGGAGACCTAGTCTCAAATATTTAAAAAAGAGAAAAAAAAGCAAGCCTTGAGCTACCTGCTCCCTTCCTGCCTGGGGAGGGCGGAGGAGAGGCAGGCGTGTGTTTTAGACCAATCAGAGCCCGGTTGACAGGCAGAGAAAGAAGATTTTAAAGACCTTTCAGGCCCACTCAACAGCCTCGGAGACTCGCTTGCCTGGTCAGCCTGGAAACATGCCTGGTCCTATCCCCAGCGTCGCTGCAGGCTCCTATTGGCTTATTATAAAACCCCGCCCACCTTCCTGCTCATTGGTCGCTGCGATTTACGTAAGACGAGCCTGTTGCTGAGCACCGGGGAGGGGGTGGGGTCGGGGAGAGAGAAGTGATGCATCTTTTGTCGAGACTTTGGGGGAAACAGCAATATAAATAACAACCCCGGCTGCCCCGTTGAAGAGCTCTTCTGCGTTAGCTTTCATCCTCAAAACAGCCCCGCTTTGACACAGCAGGAAACAAGGGCAGAGAGAAATAACTTGTTCTGATTTCACGCGGTTTAAAAAGCTAGGACTGTATCCACCCCTTCACTTCCTCTGCCCATCATGATAGATAGTAGGGCCCGTTGAAGTGGAGAGGGAGAAAGAAGACGCCATAGCAAACTATTTTTGTTTTAAAATCAAATCATTGAATCAGCCTGTTAGAGTGTCGGTTGGCTGGACCTTAAGGTCTGGTCTCCATGCCGCAAACAGATTTCCGAGGATTTTTAGCGAATTTCTTCTGTCTTAAGCAAAGACTGCCTGCCTCCGGGATGAGAGGGTAAGCCAAAGCAATGGGAGAAATATTTAGGCAGTGAAGTTTTATTAAAGCTTACTTCTTGCTAGACTCTTCAGCAGCCACATGATATTTACTTAGCCATCGCCTGTCTTTTTACCTTGACTTCATGATATGGGGACTGACAATTGTCTTTACAGAATCATTTGGAGCGGCCCTGGGAGCATTTTTCTGTTCACTGGGCCTGAGCTATAGCAAGATCTGGCCTGCAGGGGGCGCTGCGGGATCGCTCAACTGATAAAACTAGAGCAGTCCTGCTAATTGTCCCGAAAGCACCTAAGAATAGATTGGCTTTCATATTTTACTAAGACGGACGATGTTTTCTAAACTTGACGTTTTCTATCCAAAATGTGAAATCGAGGGAAGTGACCTTATCAAGACAAACACACAAACACTAGATCTCTGCTCATTGACCAGAGATCTCCTTTCAAATTTTCTTGATTTTGTAGATAAGAAAACAGATTCAAAAAAAAAAAAAAAGAAAGAAAAAGAAAACAGATTCAAGAGTTGGGAAAGGAAGGGGGTTAATTTGGTTAATAGAGACAAAAGCAGGTGTCTGAGTCGCTGTTAGGATCATAGCCGACTTTGTTTCTGAGTGTCTGTGACAACTCAAAGAGGTGAAGTCTCCTTGCTCAGGACTTCACACAGTGCCTGCTTAATGAGTAAGTGAACGTGTGATTAAGCTTCTGGTGGGTGTGTGGAGTGTCTTCTTCGGTTTTATCAAGCCTATGGGAGTGAGAGGCTTCTTTCCTACAAGATTTCCCTGGGCAGGAACTGTGTTCTGTAATTGGGGAGCTGGAAAATAAGAGTTCAAGGGGGAAAAAAGGCACCAAGAGTGATAAACCACAGTGCCTGGAATAGTTACAATGTAAGATCATTACAATAAAATGGTCCAAGAATTTGATGCCATAAAATTAATTCTGAAAAAAAAATAGATGAGAATCCCGTTAGGTTCATAATCTGACAAGATCTGAAATTGAAGAAGTCTTCAAAAACCTTTCAGATCTGATCTAGACACGTCTTCAGGACTTCAATATGATTGAGGAATCAAAAGAGCTTTGGCCAATCAGTGGCCTTAACACGGCTGATGCAAGAGTCCAGGGAGTATGGCAACAGGAGGAAGGAGGAGACCTTGCCTGACCAAAATATGGAAGGCATGGGGGAGGGGAGGGCATGGGGGAGGGGAGGGCTGCATCCAACCAGTGTCTAGCACACCTCCCCGTCCCTCACCAGGCAGCAGATTTCTGCTGGATTTCTACCACCTAGCCTAGCAACTGGCACACAAGTGGTCAAAACTGTTTACTAAATGAAAGAGGGAGGGAAGGAGCAGATTTCCCTGAGCACAGCCAGTGAGTCCCTCCACCTCCACTGGTTACTCTTGCGCTGGTTCTAGTCTCCCTCATCTTCAAATGGTAACTGAACTTCCCACAGAGGCCCTGTCACAGAGATGTACTGACACACCCATTCTAGGCCACTTTACAGTTATGTCTCTTACTCCTAATTAATAGATCTGGTTTAGGCACCAAATACAAGTGCCAGCCTGCCTCTTAGATACTCACGTCCTTCTCTCCTCACTGGTAGGGCAGAGTTTCTACTGTGGAGTCATACTGCCTTTGAACACCTTGCACATTACTAAGCCACCTGACCTCGGCCAGCTTCAGTTTTGTCATCTGTCAAATGGGGACATAAAGGCTACTTGAGGAGGTTGTGGTGAAAGTTAGAATGGGTGGACCCTGGACTCTCACGAGTAGAGCTGGATACTGTTAAGAAGTCTCCGCTGCTATCATTCTGTAGAAGCTGGGTCACAAATGATTACCCGCTTTTGAGTATTAGTGTCTTCTGATTTTCCTTCACAAAATCATTTGCCTTATAAATGGGGCCTATAGCTTTATCTCTAAAGTCATTCTTTAAAAAATTTAGTTTTTGCCAGTCGGTGGTGGCACACGTCTTTAACTCCAGCACTTGGGAGGCAGAGGCAGGCGGATTTCTGAGTTCGAGGCCAGCCTGGTCTACAGAGTGAGTTCCAGGACAGCCAGGGCTATACAGAGAAACCCTGTCTCGAAAAACCAAAACCCAAACCAAACAAACAAAACTGGAAGGAAGGGGGTAAGACCTGTAACACGGTAATGAAGCTCCCTGTGTTTGGTAAACATGGCCAGGACTGGGTTAAAGGTGTTGAGGAACAGGAGCAATATGACTTTGAGCAGGGCTTGAAGGCAGCTTTGGGAGTGAGCCGCATCTTGAAGGCTCCATTTAGGCCACCAACGGCTCTGAATGCTCCCTGTCACTGCAAGGAGTAGAACTCCAAGTGGAGAATCACAAAGTTGAAGTATCGTGGGTGTAACAGATAAGACTGAAGACGTAGGTTGAAACCTATCTTGGCAGGCCTCGAGGATCCACCTAGAGGTTTAACTTTATTCAGTGGCTGATGAAAGACTACTGAAAAAAATTTAGCCTGGCCAATGACATTGTAGTTATTTCTGTCGGTGTGTCTGTGTGCTGTTGGGAATAGAACCCAAGGAACACAAGGCCTTGGGGTCCTAAGTGGATGCTGTGACAGTACGCCATAGCTTTATCCCACAGAGTATATGCGTTTGTTTGTTTGTGCTTTTATTTTGTTTTGTTTGAGACAGGGTTTCTCTGTATAGTCCTGGCTGTCCTGGAACTCACTCTGTAGACCAGGCTGGCCTCGAACTCAGAAATCCGCCTGCCTCTGCCTCCCAAGTGCTGGGGTTAAAGGCGTGCGCCACCACCACCCGGCATTTGTGGGGTTTTTTTGAGACAGGGTTTCTCTATGTAGCCTTGGCTGTCCTGGAACTCACTTTATAGACCAGGCTGGCCTCAAACTCAGGGTTCCACCTGCCTTTGCTTTCTGAGTGCTGGGGTTAAAGATGTGCACCACCACTTCTGGCTGAGAGTACATGTTTTTAAGGAGAAAGCTGAATCTGATGTAGAGTTGTTTAGAAGAGAATTAACACAAAGGGATATTCAGCGACCAAGGGTATATTATTAGAAGCATGTTGTGCCTGATGGCATAAGGTAGAAAAAAAAATGTCTAAATGTGGTTGCTGCCCTCAACCAGTTTATTATAAAAACTTTCAGATAAAACAAATACACAGAAAACAACAACACAAGGTAGAGTGTGGAAAGTATTAAAACGTGGAGAGAAGGCCCAGCCGAGAGTTTATGGTGCTCAGGAGGCTGCAGGTGAACTCCCTTCCCTACAGGAGGGATTAGACCAAGTCAGAAGATCATCTTTGGTATCAGAAGCCTATTCTCAAGACTATTCAGGCAGGAACTGAGAAGATTAGTCAGCTCCAGCCCTGTCCAGGACTCCTCGACCAGAATAAAGAGAAACTTGGAACAAAAAGGAGAGGCCTGAAGAAAAACAGTGAAGGAGATGACTGGAAGTGAATGAATGGGTGAGTCGAGCTCAAGTGCTGGGGGATGGATGGAAGAGGTGAGTGTCTAGAAAAAAAAAAGAGAGATAAAAACAGAAACTAGGAGAGCACCCACGTTTAGGGAGTGGATGGAAAAAGAGGAGTCAGAGAGGAGTGGCCAGAAGGAGAAGTGAGAAATAGACCAAGCGAAACACCTAAGTTACAAAGTTTCCAGGAGCGCCTGGAGGCTGGAAGACTGGAGAGAAGGCAACCCAAGGCAGAGCAGAAGAGGGAAAATTGTAGCAATGAAAATTGAGATTAGCCGGGCGGTGGTGGCCCACGCCTTTAATCCCAGCACTCGGGAGGCAGAGGCAGGCGGATTTCTGAGTTCGAGGCCAGCCTGGTCTACAGAGTGAGTTCCAGGACAGCCCGGGCTATACAGAGAAACCCTGTCTCGAAAAACCAAAAAAAAAAAAAAAAAGAAAATTGAGATTAATTTTGAGATTGCCAAGGGTATTTCAGTGAGGGCCTTTCCAGAGACTCCACAAATAAGGTGATTTCCTTGGTTTAGTGTTTCTGAAGGTGCAGATCTCTGAAGGCCTGAGGGGACAGGGTGGTGGCTCTTGGCCTTCAAATTTGCGGGTTTTGATCTATAATTAGAACAACTGGATGTGGTTAGAACTCTCTGCAGCCCTAACCAGTCCCTCCAGGAACTGGAAAGCTGAAGAACTTACTCAGAAGGGATTTCACACCTGGCTGTCTGGCCCAGCCCCGTGAAGTCCCGGTTCATCATGCAGCCCTAATGACTCCCTGGGCTGTCACTCTCATCTGGTATTGCCAGAGATCTGACTAACCCTTTCTTGCAAAAGTTTGCAGCATCTGCGCAAGGCCAACTACAGCTCCCAGAGTTCCTAGGAGCCTGTCGATGCTGATTGGAGGGACGGTTGGCTCCGAAGGGAGGTGTCGGCTCCGCCTCCCCGGGAAACAGGCATCTGATTGGCTGCGCCGTGGGACTTTTGTGTCCCCGCCCTCCCCCAGGACCGCAGCGGGCTGACAGAGCCGGGCGAGCGCTGGCAGTTCCGTGGTGGGGATGGTGAGGAGCGCTAGCTTCGGGAGCAGCGCTGGCCACTGCGGACTTCCGAGGCACTCCGGGCCGTGAAAACCTCTGCGCCGCGGCCAATCTCAGGCCTCGGAGGCCGGCCGCAGTTTTCCAAGCTGGGCTGCAAGGAGTGTCTAGCGCGGTAGCGCCGGTTCTCCTCATCCGGAGAGACACCCCGGGGATCTCGAGCTTCCCCGGCGACCCCAAGTCCCGGCCTCCTGTGCGCACCCGACTCAGATACCCCCTCGGGTGTCCCGGGCGCAGACGAGCCGCGGCCGGGTCCTGACGTACACCATGATCGTAGCGGACTCGGAGTGTCATGCCGAGATCAAGGGCTACCTGCCGTTTACCAGGAGCGGTGTGGCCGGCCCCGAAACCCAAGAGGTAAGCAACAGCCGGGCAAAGCCGCTCTCCTCCAACCACGGCCGAGCTTCGGGTTGACCCGGGCTAACTCTGGTGCGCCCCCCGGGCTCAGGGTCTGAGAGCACGTAAGCTAGGGCTAGGGTTGCATCAACTGCAGCCTCCGCTCTCCCTCCCTTCCCCTCTCACAGCCCTCGCTCTACCCCCCCCCCCGGGAGGGTGGGGGCTGCGGAGCTCTCCCTGGCTCCATCGGACTCCTGACCAATGAGAGGGGACGCCTTCTCGTGGCTCTTTAGGTTTGTGCTCTGGTAGAGCGAGCGTCTTCAAGTCCAGGCAAATCCCGGCCGGAGAGACCCGACCACTCCTCCTCCCCGCCCCCTTCCGCAGATTCCCTTCCTCTCGGTGGGGGCAGGCAGGCTGGGAGCTCTTTCTAGGATCCGTTTCTGGTCCTATCGCGCAGCGAAGGGAGTAAACTACCTGGGACTGACCAGCGAAGGTCGATCCCCTTTTCCAGTCCTCACCTGCACCCCCGATCTGGAAACTGGTCTGAGTGCTTTATGGGTCTGGCTGGCCGCTTGATCCTCGGCGGCAGCAAGCAGAGAGAGCTGGGGGTAGAAAGCGGATAACCCTTGGTCCCGATAGGCTGCCTCCTATTAAATTGTTCTGGGGTCCTCAAAGTTTCTTTGGCTGTTTCCTCAGAGCGTAAAGGGACTTTGCAGGGAGGCAAGGAGTAATGCCTGTATAAAGATATAATGCCAGTATAAAGGAATAATGCCAGTATAAAACCCCCGTCTTCCTCCCAGCGGCCTCGACGGTGGTCATAGTCTATCATTTATGGAGCACCTACTAGATGTCTAACAAAGACAGCAAATACAAACTGTACTTTAACCCCATTTTATAGAATGAGAAAATTGAGGCCCGATAGGGGCTGAGAGAGAGAGAGCCTTCTTTCACCCAGCCCTCATCCTCTGGCCTGCGTGTGGCTAGGATTTTGGAGAGTGTTTGGCACTGCAGACGATGCTGTTCCTTTTTGATTTTCTAAGCTTAGAGCAGTGTAGAAGGTCTATTGCCGGGGCTGGAAATGGGTAGAGTGTTAGTCCTAAGGTGTATGATCTTGAGAAAATCTGCCCATTTCTGAGGAAATGTCATTTCTGAGGGCTTCTCCAGGTAGCCATTGGTCTGTTGCTTCTTCATAAGGTTTAGGAATCTGTATGCAGAAAAGACTCGGCGCTTCTGCCTCTTGGCTGATAACTTTTGTCTGCCTTGTGAACAATGTTGTTTTTGTTAGCGCACGGGAGCATTGAGGTAGGTAAGGGCTAGATTCCAGTCCCACCCTCTTTACTTTCTCCTCTGGTTATCTCAGCTAAGCAATCGCTTTTGACTTTTGTCTCTTAAAGGGTATTTTGATATTATCTCTAGGAGATTGTTGGTCAAATTAACTTAAAATACAAGCAAATGCTTGAAGCAGAGTGGCTGAGACATATTTACTGCAGGGAACTGTCCTTGTATGTAAAATGCGAGCATGTGGAAAACTGACTTAGCCCGAATCTCTCCCCACCCCCAGTGCCTCTCAAGGGACTTCCTGAGTCTATTCTCTACTGTGGGAGGAGGGCCAGCACAGTTCTCTCCCCACCGTGCCTGTGGGGAAGAAAATCTTAGGTGGTCTGAGTAGATCTTGGGTGGCCTCCTTAGAGGAAGCCCCACCCCCCTTGAGACTGGGTCTCACTCTGTAGTTCAGTCTGGCCTTGACCTTATAACTATCTTCCTGCCTCAGCCTCCTGAGTGTTGGGATTCCAGGTGTCCTGGACACACTGGACTTAAGAAGGTCACTTTGCAGTATTGGGGAAAGCTGATAATGTTTGCAACATTTTTTTCTACATCTTCTGCCCCTCAAGAAAAATGACCCTGAAGGTGTCTGCTTTAAGTGGGATTCTGAGAAGATAGGGTGCCCATCTTCCAGACTCTAGGGCTCAAAACTGGATGGGTAGTTCCCACAACTGTTTCAAACCTTATTTCAGAGGGTCAAGACCTTCAGATATACCTGTCTCCAGAAAGTTCCAAGGAATTGACTCTTGTCTTGGGTGGTGTGTTTTCAAAGCTATGTTGGATTCTAGAATAACTTCCCCAAACATCACTTCCTCAGAAGAGCTTCTTTCTCCACCAGATGAGCCCCTCTGAACACAGCTTCTAGTCCCTTCTTCATTTTAAGCTAGTTCTATAAGCTAGGCCTTTCTTTCTTTCTGCCTGCCTGTTTCTGGGACTAGTTAGTAACACCCTGCAGGGCTCACTGTTATTTGCACCTAAGTGGTTAACTGCCCATTTTCAGATGTTTAGGCTCTGAAACCCCATATGACCTGTGCAAGGCCAGAAGGGGACCATCCTAAGCTTTGGTCACTTGTCTTTAAAGAGGGGACAGTAAGTTCTGTTTCTCTCAGGATGGTTGAGAGGAATTAAGGTGCCTGTGAGATCAAATATGTAAAGCACTTTAGCCTGGGGCCCAGTCCAGGCTGTCTGCCACTCCGCTGCCCTGCCCCCTCAAGGTTGACTGGAAGTCTGGGGCTGCTTGTATATCCTCTCCTCAGATGTAAACCCAGACTCTTATCTGGATCCAGCTGACAGGTAGTGGGCAGGCCTTCCCAGTTGGCAGTATGACTTAGCGAGTGTCTGTAGGTGAGTCCTGGGGCTGGCCCACTCCAGAGAACAAGAGCAAAGCCTGGGCTAATCAGAGGGACCAATGCAGCTGGTGAACAGCACTCTGGGAAGTCAGTCGGCTGGGTTTAAATCTCTAGGTCTGGTGCCATTTCCAGAAACTCCTATAAAAGAATGGAAGGGGCTCAGTTTGGGTTCAAATTACACATTAGACACTTGTTAGTTGATGCTTAATTTTTATACATTTAATTGATTCCCTAGAACCTTCAAACAGATGTAGGTTAGATGTAAATAGAATGGGAGCCTCTGGGTTCAACAGAAAAGTTAGTCTAGAAAGCATTTGAGTGAGGAGCCAGACACCAGGCTTCAAGGCCATTAGTCCCTTTCCGATGCGCTAAAGACCTAGAGCGCCTTCCATAGGGCTGTCTGACTTTACTGTTGCTGCTGCCAAATTATCCTTCAGTTGGATATGGAGGACCAGCCGTTGCTGCTTCTTTCTTTACTCCACACGAGCAGGTGATTTGTCCGATCTGGGTTTCCCTGTCTTTGTCTCCTGTGCTGGAATCATGCCTTCATCAGGTGTGCCGGACCTGTTCTCTTCAACATGGTGGCCACCCCCTAGCCACACCTGATGGAATTTAGAGCTGGTAACTCCAGGCATTGATAACCCACATCTGTAACTAGCTTGAAGGAGGCTAAATTAGGAGACGTGTCATAAGTTCAAGGTTGCGGGATGAGTTCCATGGCTGCCCTTGCTACAAATTGAGACCTTGTCTCCAAAAGAACATTTAGAACTAGCCTGGTGTCAAGGCAGAGGGAGATTGAAAGTTTCAATCCAGACTGGGCTACATAGTGACACTTCATCTTAGAAAACTAACTAGTTAAGCAAAATTCAAGTTAAGTTAAGCAAAAAGTCAAGGTTCCTTGCTGTAGACACATTTCAAACTGCTTAGACATGAAGAATGGCTCTAGACCGCCATGGTTATTAGACAGTGCAGATACAAAACATTCCATCATATATTTGAAGTTCTACTTATACTCTTTTATTTTGAAAAGAGTTTGCTTTTAATTATGTGTGTGTGGATATGTGCACATGTGTGTGGGTGCTCACAGAGGCCAGGAGAAGTTGGATCCATCCTCTGGAGCTGGAGTGAGCCACATGTGTGCTGGGAACTAAACTTGGGTCCTATGTAAGAGTAGCAAATGGTCTTCGCCACTAAACCATCACTCCAACCCCTAAATTTCTATTGGTCTAGTGTATTAGACATAGGAGTAAGGACTGGAAACTAGGCCCAGTGTGTGCCCTCAAAGCTAGAGAGTCCCCAAGGAAGGTATTGTGAAGGGCTTTCTGAATTTCTAAGTCTGTGAGCAGAGATGAGTCCTCTTGTTCTTGGCAAACCCTGGGTGTAGGGTCATAAGCCTTGGTTGTTGAGAATGGGGAATGGCCTCCATGTTTGTAGGAACCTGGTCTGTATTCACCTGCCTTACTTCCTTTCTAGCTGAGTGACCAGAAGTGAGTGACACAGACCCCTCAGAACCTTATTTCTTGGCAGTAAAGCTTTAGTCGTAGCTTCTACCATCCGGTATACATCGTAGTCCATGTGAAATCAGTGCATACGCCAGTAGAACAAGCGACTACCTACTCATACTATAATTTAACATTATCATTGACTGTCTACCCCAGGGAATGGGAGGAGGGCTGGTTTATTGATGTCACCTCTTGCCAATGAGACCCGGCTCCTCCAGCTTCCCATGGACTTGCCCAGATGTCAAGGTTAGGGGAACATTTGAGATATTGGAGCCTAGACTTGTATCCAGGACTCTCCAGTGTCCCCTGTGGCTGAACACTGGTCCCCTCTATCTTCACAGGCTCCTCGGCTGCCTTCTCAACCAACTCAAAGGTCACCTACCTCCCCAGCAGTTTTTCCTGTCCTCTTAAACTAAAATACCACACACTCTCTCAGCCCGCCATTACTCAGTTCTCTCTCATCGCTCTCCTCTGATTGAAAGCCTGTTCATCATTTTCCGCTTTCTCCCTGGTACCTAAAATTATATGAAGGCTGGCTGGGACTTTGTCTTTGGGCTGTTCACACTGCCTGTAATAATACAGTCGTCAAAGAAAAATCAAATGAACAGATTAATTCTGATTTTACTTGGGAAGCACTCAGCTCTGGGCTCTGTACCTGAGAGAGAGATCAGTAAATACACCAACAGCGCCTACCCCACCCCCCACTTCCTCTCTGTGTGGATTGCTGGAGGTGGGACTTTGGTTTCAGTAATTAAAAAAAAGAAAGAAAGAAAAGCTTCACAAAAGGATGCTAATGGACCGCTGGGGCAGAGAAGCTCTTGTTTAAAATGACAATGAAGTTAATGACTAGGGACTTTTATGAAGTGTTTTCCCTAGTGTAGGTGCTGAGGTAAACTGTGGCATAGTCCTGTTAAAATCCTCGTGCCTACTCGGTGAAAATCCCATTGTTCCAGGAGGAAACTGAGGCGCACAGAGCTGGGTGGAGCTATCAAAAACATTTTGTGCGTGCGTGTGTCTGTGTGTGTGTGTGTGTGTGTGTGTCTCTCGCTAAGCCTTGTAAGGCTATGTGTGACTACTTGAGCTAAGATTTCAGTATCCTCTATGGCAACACTCTACAAAAGAGCTACAGCCCCAGCCCTCCAAGATTCTATCTTTAATTGTACTATACATTATTATTTTATTTATTTTCCAGGGAAATACCTATGGGTCTAGAACCTAAGGGTAATGTTTCCTTTCTTTGCTGGCTCTTGGCTCAGAGGATCCCAGGGCTGTTCCCTATCCCCTCCCCCACACATCTAGGAGCCCTTAGCTCTCTGCTTATGCTGCTGTGGTCTTTTTTTAATTTTAATTTTTTTTTGTCTTAGAATTTTAATATTTGCACATTCAACCCCTCCCTCCCGATGGTTTTGTTTATTTGTTTTGAGACAACATCTCACTGTGTAGCCTAGGCTGGCCTCAAACTCCTGATGTCCAATCCTCTTGCCTCAGCCTCCCCAGAGCTGGTTTTACAGGTATCTGGCCTGGTTCCACTGTGCTTCTATCTGCTCTGGAGTCCTCTGGAGAGAGGGAGGCCCAGTCTGTGGAGTCAGCAGTTCTTATCTCCCAGACAGAGCTGTTGGGCATTTTCTCAAGTGAGGGAGGAGGGGAAGCTGTAAAGGGAGTGAGTGCTTGGTGGCTGGTGGAGCACGCCTTTAATCCTAGTACTAGGGAGACACAGACAGGGAGGATCTCTGAGTTCAAGGCCAGCCTGCTCTATAGAGTGAGTTCCAGGACAGCCAGGGCTACATAGAGAAAACCTGTGTCAAAGAAAGGAGGGGGGCGGAGTGGAAAAGAAAAAAAAAAGTAGTGGTTGAAAGGGGCCAGCCTAGTCCCTTCTGCCCTCCGGAATCAGACCCAGAAAGCCTAAGTAACTTTACTGGCCACACAGCAATTTAGCATCAAAGCCCGTATGTATGCCTAGGCTTCTAGGCTCCTTATTTTTTCTCTTGTAGGCTCCCAGAGGTCACCTCTCTTTCGGGGGACTTTTTTGTTGTTGTTTTTATTTTTATTTTATTTTTTATTTTTTGGGTTTTTTTGAGACAGGGTTTCTCTGTGTAGCCCTGGCTGTCCTGGAACTCACTCTGTAGACCAGGCTGGCCTCAAACTCAGAAATCCGCCTGTCTCTGCCTCCCAAGTGCTGGGATTAAAGGCGTGCGCCACCACTGCTCGGCTGTTGTTTTTATTTTATTATTATTGTTTTTTTTTTTTTTAAAGATTTATTTATTTATTTTATGTGAAGAGAGCATTGGATCCAATTACAGATGGTTGTGAGCCACCATGTGGTTGCTGGGAATTGAACTCATGACCTACTGGAAGAGCAGCTAGTGCTCTTAACCCCTGAGCCATCTCTCCAGCCCCTATTATTGTTTTTTGAAACAAGGTTTCTCTGTGTAGCCCTGGCTGTCTTGGAACTCACTGTGTAGACCAGACTGGCCTTGAACTGAGAGATCTGTCTCTCTGCCTCTTAAGTGCTGGAATTCAATGTGTGTACCACCACTGCCACAGGGGCCTTTAGGAGACAGTGATGACACAGTCTTGGCCACTTTAGCAACAAAAAAAAGTGTGGCCAGGTGGTGGTGGTGCACTCGGGAGGCAGAGGCAGGCTGATCTATGAAGCCAGCCTGGTCTACAGAGGGTCAGGCAAGATTGCACAGAGAAACTCTGTCTTGAATGGGGGGTGTGGGGAACTCAAGTATAGTTTTGAGTCCTTGAACATCTGAGGTCCTAAGTCTGGATCTTACCAGGAGGAAGGACTAGGGGATGGTCTTTTGTAGTGAAGGCAGAACTGTTATTTGGATCAGTTATGTTCAGGCTGGCAGTATAGAGAGCCCCACGCCAACATTCAGAAACTAGGTGAATAAATAGAATGTTCTCCCAGACCTCGTCAAGGAGCAGGAGAAGTAGCTTCATTGAATACATAGCTTCAGCTCGAAGATGCTGAAATCAGAATAGCTGCCACCACCAGCCTACATGTCCTCCCTGGAGTCTCCCCCCCCCCAACCCCAGCCACTCTACTTTCTGTTTTTATTCACAGAATGGCCCAGCCCTGCTCTCCACAAAATGTGGTGTGGGAGCAAAGCAACTTAAAAGAGGCTCTTAGCGGACAGTGTTTGTGGAAGCAAAAACACCAGGAATTATGGGGTCTCGAACAAAGGTCTGACAGTAGATAGACCTTGAAGAACTACCAAGTCCCAGAGGGGGTGGGGCTTGACCACTCATTTATCTGGAAGGCTTCGGTAAGGGAAGTCAGGTTTTAAGGATCAGATTCATACTTGAGAAAATTTGGTTACAGGGTGGATACTGGGTAGCAGTTGGTTAGGGGAGGGCAGGGTAGTGCAGACAGGAACAGTTGGTGAGGCTGAGAGCGGAGATAGCCTAGAAGCTGTGGAGAGGAGGATAAACAAATGACTGTTTGCAGGGCCTCGAGGTGCGGCTCGGTGTAGAATGTGCCCAGCTCACCAGCAAGCTGCCTAGGTTCATCCTCAGCATTGAAGAAAAGACAAAAAAGAAAGGAAAACGCTCATTTGAGAGGATTGAAACTTTGTAGGCATAGAGGGTGGGAACTGGCTTTGGAATATAAAGGGTTCTTATTTGAAAAGAGTCTTCCCCACAGCCCCAGATAGTGTCCCATTGCATAGCCCTGACTGTCCTGGAACTCACTCTGTAGTCCAGGCTGGCCTTGAACTCAGAGAGATCCACCTGCCTCTGCCTCCTGAGTGCTTGGACTAAAGGTATGCACCACCAACCACTTCTGGCCTGATCCCTTGTTTTTAAAAATGCATGTGTTCATAAATCAAAGGTTGTGTGTTGGAGGTCAAAGGACAACTTGGAGAGGCCAGGACTCCTTCTACCAGGGATTAAATTTAGATCTCCACACTTACCCGCTGAACCATGTCTTTGCCTTTGTAAAGAATTCTTTCTACTATACAAGTCCTCTAGGACCACAAAGACACTGGCCTTCTGGGGACAGGCAACAGAAAGCTGTTATTTCCTTCCTCAGGCCCCTCCCATCCAACCAGGCTGGGTTTCTGGAACCTGGCTGAGTTCCTTGGCAAGTCAGCCTTGATGAGCTTTCTTTTCTCTTGCCCATTTGCTATGCAGGGGTCTAAGTGTTCCCCCTGGCTTCCCTATTCAGGAGATACCAAGAAGATAGTTTAGAAACTCAGTACCATTTAGGGTTGGAGAAGGGGGCTGGAGAGCTCACAGTAAGTCCTCTCTGTCCTCCCTTGTCCTCCCTTCTGCCAAATAACCACCATGTGTTTCCCCCACAGGAGCATCGGGAGCGCCAGGCTCGGCGAGGTCCTCGAGGGCCCAGCGCCTTCATCCCAGCGGAGGAGGTGAGTTTGGAAGTGGGAGCGCTTAGGACTCTGGTCCCTAGGAGGAAAAGGACATGGAAACGGGAAACTCAGGATCTTTCTTTCCCCGCTCCTGATTCATTTAATTTTTTTAAAAAGCTCTTGAAGCTGGACTGTTCTTAACTTTGTTTTCTGCCAAGAAATGAGTTCAGACAGATGAAATCATAGGGTGGCATGCCCAAACTCCAGGCTCCCAAACCAGAGCTTATCGCCTTTGCAATGTAAGAGGAACAAACCCACTGGGGTTTCAGCCTGTATCCCAGCATTTTTAACCTCATAGTGTTCTTCTATTTTATTTTTCTGCTTATAAATAATTTGTCTTTTATTGAAGAAAAAAAAAGAAAGAAAGGAAAGAAACAAGAGGCCCCGGAGTTCATCTAGATTAGAATCCTGTTTCTGTCACTTGTCACTCGGAGTTCATCTAGATTAGAATCCTGTTTCTGTCACTTGTCACTCGGAGTTCATCTAGATTAGAATCCTGTTTCTGTCACTTGTCACTCGGAGTTCATCTAGATTAGAATCCTGTTTCTGTCACTTGTCACTCGGAGTTCATCTAGATTAGAATCCTGTTCTGTCACTTGTCACTCGGAGTTCATCTAGATTAGAATCCTGTTTCTGTCACTTGTCACTCGGAGTTCATCTAGATTAGAATCCTGTTCTGTCACTTGTCACTCGGAGTTCATCTAGATTAGAATCCTGTTTCTGTCACTTGTCACTCGGAGTTCATCTAGATTAGAATCCTGTTCTGTCACTTGTCAGGTCTGTGGTTTCAAGCAGACCTGGTTTCTCCATCTATTAATGGAGGAAAATAATAGTATTCACCTCACAGGACAAGTTCAGACACTCAAGGAGATTCATAATTGGGTAGCTATCTGTTAGATGAATGAATCGGGGCTGGGGACGTAGCTCAGTGACAGAACTGGCTTCCCATGCACAAGGTCCTGGGTCTGGTACCCAGATCCACAACAAATAAACAAACAAGTAAAATAAAAAGTAAATACGAGAAGGAGAAGAAAAGGGGGAAGAGGGCTATGATATAGCCCACCGCAGATGTCAGAGCGCTTGCCTGCCATCTACAATGCCCTGGGCTAGTCATTTAACTCCACATAAGCTGGTCATGGTCGTATCATCCAGCCTGAATAAACTATGTGGTACCCTGTATCAAAAAAAAGAAAAAAGAAAAAGAAGAAGTCTGATAATGTTAAAAAGCTCTACATGGGGCTGGAGAGATGGCTTAGAGGTTAAGAGCACTGACTGCTCTTCCAGAAGTCCTGAGTTCAATTCCCAGCAACCACATGGTGGCTCACAACCATCTGTAATGGGATCAGATGCCCTCTTCTGGTGTGTCTGAAGACAGCTACAGTGTACTCATATACAAAAAAATAAATAAATAATTCTTTATTTTATTTTATTTATTTATTTATTTATTTATTTATTTATTTATTTATTTATTGTTTTTGGTTTTTTCGAGACAGGGTTTCTCTGTGTAGCTCTGGCTGTCCTGAAACTCACTCTGTAGACCAGGATGGCCTCGAGCTCAGAAATCCGCCTGCCTCTGCCTCCCAAGTGCTGGGATTAAAGGCATGCGCCACCACCGCCTGGCCTAAGTCTTCATAAATAAAAGGGAGGCCGGGCGGTGGTGGCACACGCCTTTAATCCCAGCACTTGGGAGGCCGAGACAGACAGGCAGATTTCTGAGTTCAAGGCCAGCCTGGTCTACGGAGTGAGTTCCAGGACAGCCGGGGCTACATAGAGAAACCCTGTCTCAAAAAACAAAAAAACAAAAAAAAAAGAAAAAAAAAACATAAATAAAAGGGAGAAGGAAGCCAGCGGTGGTGGCGCATGCCTTTAGTCCCAGCACTGGAGAGGCAGAGGCAGATGGATCTCTGTGAGTTCGAGGCCAGCCTGGTCTACAGAATGAGAGTTCCAGGACAGCCAGAGCTCCATAGAGAAGCCCTGTCTCAAAGAAAGGAAGGGGGCGGGGAAGGGGGAAAAGCTCAGTGGTAGGATATTTTTTCTAGTTGTGAGGCCCTAGATTTGATCTCGGCATTGAAAGAAATGTTTTCATTACAAAATAAAAATAGGGGAAATTGACCTGTAATTTCCTAACTGTTTTGAGAGTTGAGTTAATGTGAAGTGTACTATGAAGTACTTGGATAGCGCCAGCCCCGCAGTAGACACATAAGCTGCCTAATAGTGTTTGCATAATCAGTGTCTTTCAGACATGGTTGGTGGTACTCCGTCTCCTATTATGTCTGTATAACCGTATATATAAAACAATATCTGTATAACATAACCGTATATATAAAACAAAGACGAGGTTGGTCGGTATGGCGGGTGCAGGAGGGAACCCATGTGCTCCTCTTTGCCTGGCAGATCCTTCGGGAAGGAGCTGAGAGCCTGGAGCAGCACCTGGGGCTCGAGGCTCTGATGTCCTCAGGGCGGGTGGACAACCTGGCGGTGGTGATGGGTCTACATCCCGACTACCTTAGCAGCTTCTGGCGCCTGCACTACCTGCTGCTGCATACAGATGGGCCCCTGGCCAGCTCCTGGCGCCACTACATTGCCATCATGGTAAGTCCGTCTGGGCTTGGTGCTCCCAGGGGTAGCCAAATGGTGATTCTAGCTTCAGATTCGTTTGGGGACTCCCCCAAGTTGATTTTTTTTTTTTTTTAGGTGAAGAGGAAGTGTCTAGCTTTCTTACCTCATGGAATTTTAATTTTAGGTTTTGAAGAGAGGTGTCTTTAAGTGTATACTTTGCAAATGGGGAAACTGAGGTGCAAAAGGGTTAGCTGACCAGCAAGCTGGTAGCAGAGGTGAAGTTAGAACATAGATTTTCCTGCCTCTTAGATCCCAAGGAGGGTCTTCCCAGAATGGGGCACAGAAGGAAGGGAACTCAGGCTCATTGACCCCACCCCCACAGGCTGCTGCCCGCCACCAGTGTTCTTACCTGGTGGGTTGCCACATGACTGAGTTCCTGCAGACTGGCGGTGACCCCGAGTGGCTGCTGGGCCTCCACCGCGCCCCTGAGAAGCTCCGAAAGCTGAGCGAGATCAACAAGTTACTGGCGCATCGGCCATGGCTCATCACCAAGGAGCATATCCAGGTACGATAGGCAGAGAGAGTCGGGGTCCCTGACGAAGCCAATGGGCTGGGCTGGGGCAGCCCAGGGGCAACCACTGCGTGGGTTTGTTTATCTCTACTTCCCTTCCAGGCCTTGCTGAAGACAGGCGAGCACAGCTGGTCCCTGGCTGAACTCATCCAAGCGCTGGTCCTGCTTACCCATTGCCACTCTCTGGCCTCCTTTGTGTTTGGCTGTGGAATACTTCCTGAGGGAGATGCAGAGGGCAGCCCTGCCTCACAGGCACCTTCGCCTCCCAGTGAGCAAGGCAGCCCCCCAAACGGGGACCCATTGAACAACTCAGGGGTAAGCCATGGTCCTGGGTCTTGGTGTGGGAGAAAACTGGTGTGGCCTCTGCTCTGGGAGTAGAAACCACTGTCTGCTTCCCTGTCTCGCCACAGGGAGAGAGTCCAGCAAACTTCCTTGGCTTTCAAACTCAGTTTCTTTTTTTTGTTAGTCTGTTGAGATAAGCCTAGGATGGCCTGGAGTTTACTGTGGACTTACGGTTCTGAGATGACAAGTGTGTACCATCACGGCATCTTACTTTCATTGTTGTTTGTGGATGTTTTGGGGTTCGATTTGTTATTTTGAGACAGGCTATTACTCTGTGGCCCAGGCTAGCCTCAAATTCATGGTGACTGCCCTCACTCTCCCACCCCTGTGAGCCACCATATCTGACATTTTTTGTCTAGTTGACTACACAAAATTTGGGCTTTGGTATAGCTCAGTGGTAGGTAGATTGTTCACTCAGCCTGTTGGTGTCCTTAAGGTCAATCAGCAACAGCACTAAAAAATCAAACAACAGTAACCACCATAATCCCAGAAACTCAGGAGGCAGAGGCAGCAGGGCTCTGTGAGTTCAAGGCCACTGGTCTACATTGTAAGTGTTGATTCACTGGCTACGTGAGCTGCCCAGTGTGGTGGCTGGCTCAGAAACTACCCTAGTGCTTTCTGGTCACTCAGGAAAAATCTGGAATGTGGAAGAGCTGAGTGGAGTCTTCCAGTGGGCCATGAGGGGAGTAGATTGGTAATTACTGGGTCCTTTCTACAGGGCTTTGAAGCCGCCCATGACGTAGAAGCTCTGATGGAACGAATGAGGCAGCTTCAGGAGAGCCTGCTGAGGGATGAGGGGGCGTCCCAGGAGGAAATGGAGAACCGTTTTGAGCTGGAGAAGTCAGAAAGCCTGCTGGTGACCCCCTCAGGTACAGGATCACAGGCGTCAGTGCTAGGGGCTGCCTCTTTCTCTACACCTCTGAGGGGAGCAGATACCTTCACACACCTTGACTTCTCCTTCCAAGAGACTCTGAGGATGGGCCTTGTGTTCAGACTTGCCTTCGAATCCTGGTCTGTTAGCCCTTCAGGGCCCATGTGAGGTAGACGGAGCCAAGCTGAAGGCCTTTCCCAGGCTGAGCCATTCCATAAAACTGACGTTATTACTGTTGGAGAGGCGGGTGGGGGCGGGGGGGGGGGCTTGGGGGGGAGTTACTCCTCCCCAGGAGGGGCTCTAGTTAACACCTCCCTCTTAGTGTAGGGAGTGGCTCTCTGTGGTCCCTACTGTACTCCTCCCCCCAGCCCTGCCACCTCTCTGATGATAGGGAGCCTACTGTTCTCCACTCAGCCTCACTGTCCCCTGTTTTCTGATGTGACCCTTAGCGGATATCCTGGAGCCTTCTCCACACCCAGACATCCTATGCTTTGTGGAGGACCCCACGTTTGGATATGAAGACTTCACTCGCCGAGGGACTCAGGCCCCACCAACCTTCCGTGCCCAGGTGTGGATCATTGTTTCAGATTTACACAGAAGCAGGGGCAAGAGCTTCAAGTGGTTCTAAGTTGGATACCTCCTCCCCTCAACCCCTGAGGGCAGTGAAGACCTGAAAGTTCCCTATTGCGGGCTGGGAGGTCATCACCCAGGGACATCCTGGTTGGTGTCTTGGGCTCAGTACAAGCAGCATATGGGATTTGTGGGTCAGGCAGGGTATGTTATGCAAAGCTAAGGTGTGAATCCTAGAGGGTAGATCCAGAAAGTCTTGCTCACTGACCTCTTCCCCCATGCTTCAGGATTATACCTGGGAAGACCACGGCTACTCGCTGATCCAGCGGCTCTACCCTGAGGGAGGGCAGCTGCTAGATGAGAAGTTCCAGGTAGCCTAC
Organism: Grammomys surdaster; assembly: GCF_004785775.1. NCBI lineage: Eukaryota > Metazoa > Chordata > Mammalia > Rodentia > Muridae > Grammomys > Grammomys surdaster. The sequence goes on along the minus strand of NW_021621113.1, from coordinate 5,434,306 downwards.
AGCCTCACCTATAACACCATCGCCATGCACAGCGGGGTGGACACCTCCATGCTCCGCAGGGCCATCTGGAACTACATCCACTGCGTCTTTGGCATCAGGTGAGCATGTGTCCCCCAAGCTTAGGTCACGTGTATGCCACAAATCTTCCCCAAGTTATTGTCTTTTAGTTCTTACACTCTTCTTACATCTTCAAGCCACGTTTGCAGGTTTAAAGCTAGTAAGAGTGCTCACTGTTCAAACTCTATAGTCAAGACTCTTTACACTCTCCCAGAGATAACCAGGCTTTGCTTTGTTTCCTTATGTAATACTAAGGATTGTTCCCAGGGCCTTGTGCATTCCAGACAAGCACTCTTTGTTGTGTTTTATTTTGTGTTGTTTTATGTCATTTTACTTATTTTTTGATGTTTTGGGATAGAGATAGGTCTCACTCTGTAACCTCAACTAGCCTAGAACATGTATGGTTCAGGCTAACCTTGAACTTGTGACAATCCTCCTGCCTCAGCTTGTTAGCGTCTGAACTTACAGACCTACTCTACCAAACAAAGTACTCTCCTTTATGATTTCATGTGTTTTGTGTATGTATTCACACACCTCTATGAAAAAACATACATAAACATGTGCATACGTATGTGCACATTACACAGAGCCACATAAATTTCCAGTAGTATATCTTTTCTCACGGGAAATAAGGACAACACAGATATGCACAGTAGAGTACTTTAAATAATGATATTCCCATTCATAACCTATTACGCAGCTCATGAAAATTTTACACGAGAGCCAGGCATGTGAACACTGGTCATGTATACAGAATAAATAGTATTGTGAGTTAAGTTTTACCTTGTTAAATCTTTTTCTGATTTCAAAAAAAAATTACGTGTACTTTATTTCTTTGTGTGTATGTTTGTGCACACATACACATGTGTAGCCCAGCCTACCTGTGGAGGTCAGAAGAAAACTTGCTGGAGTTGGTTTTCTTCTTCCACCATTGGAGCCCAGGGATCGAACTTGGGTCATCAGTCTTGACGGCAAGCTCCTTTAACCATTGAGTCGTCTTGCCTGTCCACTGACTGGTGTTTGAGAAGAACTTTTTTAGGAATGATGTGCTATTTACTATTTTAGTATTTAGATTTATTCCAGGGTTGGTTTGGTTTTCCTTTTGTTCCTTTTTTCCCCCTTCTCAAGTTCTCCTCTCTCCCCACCCCCGAGGAGTCTCAGGGGCTCTGTTGGCTCAGTCTTGGGATCCCCTCTGCCTCCTTGGCCACCCAGGTGTTGAAATTACAGGCCACCAGGACTGTAAGCAGTTTTTACTCTTAGAAACAGTGTGTGCACTGACCGCTCTCCCACACACGTTCTTATAGGTAAATGCCCCAAATAACGTGATTTATCTAAGTGATACAGAGAGAACTTTATTTGTTTGTTTGTTTCTTTTCAAGATGTGGTCTCCTGATAGCCCAGTTGGACTCACAGCAGACTGTTTTAGTCTCTCTAATGCTGGGATTGCAGGTGGAAGCTAATCCCCTGCCTCCTGACTTTTTCTTTCTGTTGTATTTTTCCCCTTTACTTTTTTTTTTTTTTTTTTGGTTTTTCGAGACAGGGTTTCTCTGTATAGCCCGGGCTGTCCTGGAACTCACTCTGTAGACCAGGCTGGCCTCAAACTCAGAAATCCACCTGCCTCTGCCTCCCAAGTGCTGGGATTAAAGGCGTGCGCCACCACCGCCCGGCCCCTTTTCTTTATTTTCTTTCTTTTAATTGATTTATTTTTGTGTATACCTGTAATACCGGCACTGGAAAGGCCAAGACAGGAAGATGAGGAGTTAGTTCATGGCCATCTGTGGCTATTTAACAGCAGCTGGGACAGGACTCTCCAAACAAAAACACTAACAACCCACTCACACTCTGCACTCTTCGAACTCTTCGGGAGATCACCTAATTTTATTACTATCAGGTGTTTCCTTCCTGCCTCTTTCCCACACATTCATATAAACTAGAGTAGGGAGGGGGAAAGAGTGGCTTCCAGACTCACTACCAACTGGCTGCCTTTGGGTTTTGAATGAGTTCATCCCCTTCTCTAGGCCTCACTTGCTCTGTCTGTGGCATTAGTAATGTCTGCTTTTGCCCTCAACCATCCTTCATGATTGCTTCTCACTGACCTTCCTGCCCTTTACTGTAGGGCAGTAACAATGGGAGAGCTGCATTTGAAAGTCGCTCCCTGCTGAGGGCAAGTGCCTTCTTGGAGTCTCAGGAAAATGAAATTGATGAACACTGAGTATCATATAAGACTGGCGTGTATACTTTTTTTGTGACTGGCAGACAGATCTCAGTAGTGCACACTGTCATCAGCGTTACTTGGAGTGCTCCTCTGTGAATCTGGTTACCTGTGACACATGATGTCAGCTGTTTTTCTAAGAGGAACCAAGCCTCTCATGGCTTCCTACCTTCTCACTTTTCTGGCCACTCTGTTCCTCCTTCTGTTGGGTGGGGATAGGGGAGTGGAGCTGCTTCTGGGAGCAGACCATGAGTAATGCTGTCGGCCTGTCTGTCCATCAGATATGATGACTATGATTACGGGGAGGTAAACCAGCTCCTAGAAAGGAACCTCAAAATCTATATCAAGACCGTGGCCTGCTACCCAGAGAAGACAACCCGCAGAATGTACAACCTCTTTTGGAGGCACTTCCGCCACTCAGAGAAGGTAATGGCAACATGGACGTGGGAGTGGCTGTGGAATCAGAGGGTAGGACCCAGTGAGGGTCACACTGTGGGTCTGCCCTGTCTGGTGCCGTACCTGGGCCTGTTATCCTTGGTTAAATTCTATTCTACTGTGTAATTTCAGACTTCATTTAAATTGAGTACTTAGGTTTTCACATGTTTAGGTGGGCATAGGTGCAGCTTTTTTGTTTGTTTTTTGAGGCAGTTTTTCTGTGTAGCCCTGGCTGGCCTGGAACTCACTCTGTAGACCAGGCTGGCCTTGAACTCACAGAGATCTGCCTGCCTCTGCCTCTGCCTCCCAAGTGCTGGTATCAAGGCATGAGCCACCACTGCCATTTTCATCCTCACATAGGAGCAGTGTGACTTTGGGTAGGTTACCTCTGAGCATCTCCCCTTTGTAATGACAAGGGGGACTGGCTGCATTTCAAAGTTGGGAAGACACAGTGAGGCTATGTATGGAAACATTTGATCCTGCCCTAGAGCCAGTTACCTCGCAGCTCTTCTCTCAGATGTGTGAGATAAAACATTAGTCACTGACCAGATTGCCGCAGAGTCTAAGCAAGGGTCAGGACATCTCAGTGCGAGGCGTGGGTGAAATGAGTGGCAGGGAACCGGTTGACTGGGAGATCAGTTGTCAGCCAGCCTCGTTCTCTCTGTTCCCCAGGTTCACGTGAACTTGCTGCTCCTTGAGGCCCGCATGCAAGCGGCCCTGCTCTATGCTCTGCGCGCCATCACCCGCTACATGACCTGACTACCCCGCACGCAGGACTAGCACCCGGAGCAGCTGACCTGACTACCCCATCGCAGGACCAGCACCCGGAACAGCTGACCCTGGGCCACTGTCCTCTGTGCAAGGACTTCTGTGTCTGGAGACAGATCCAGGACCCTTTCTGTCTCATGTCTATCCGACAAAATGTGGGGGATGGGCATGTGCGTGGCCATGCGCGGGCCCCCAAGGCAAGCCACACCTTCCTTTTCCTCACTGGACTGAACAGGATCGTTGCACTGACTTTGGGGTCTCAGCTCTGTCCCTGTTGCTGGAGGAAGACTAGGAAAGCTCAAGGGCCAGATCCCCTTTTCTTTCCCTGCTCCTAAAAGCAGATGAAGGGTACGGAGCTAAGGTCGGGCTCATGTGGCAGCTGGGCCCCAGGCACCACACGTGCTGCCTTCCTGGACTGGGAAGCCCCTGGCTGCCGGCGTGGGAGAGGAGCAAGGACCTCCAGGGACTAGCACTCCAGGAAGCTTGCCTTCCCTCGTTCCTCATTGGCCAGTGTCATCACCCGCCACCTGCCTCCCACTCATAAATGTGAAAGTTGGACTCACAGCTGGTCTGTGGGCCCGTTCCCCCAAGCCTGTTCTGTTGGACAGCCTATTCTTTGGTTACCTGACTATTGGTTCAGTCCTTTTGTCTCCTTTGCCTTCCCCTGGTACCCTTTTCTCCCGTGCCTGGTGGTGTGGAGCTGGGAGAGTGGCCAAACATATCCAAAGAACACACAATCTCTGGAGAGTTGGAGCCCATGGTGGGTTCTGTGCTGTCTGAAGAGTAAGGAATGGTTGCTGCTGAACTCTGTATTTGGGTCATGAGGCTGAGGTCTGGTCTCTTGAGGACCTTGCCATGGAGCCAAAGTCAAAGCCTAGGAGGGGGTTGATACTGTTCTTCTAGATTGTACTGCCATGCAGAGGCTGGCATTCCGTTCTCTTATCCCTTGGGTTCTGCCAAGAGTGGTTGCCAAAAAAAAAAATGAGCCTTTCTTATGTGGCACCAGGGGCCCACCCAGTAAGATGCATATACCAAGGTTCTCTTTCTCTCAGCCACACCAGCTCCACTTCTTGGACCTCACAGTTGGAGACTGAGGGATTGGCTTAAGTGTCTCAAGGTTTGACGCTTTCCTCGGGGCTCTCTGGCCAAAACATCAACAGCAGACTGATATTCTTGCAAGAACTTGAAGGCCTCTGGGGACCCTTATTCTACAGTCAGCCTTTCCTGGCTGCCTTCCAAGGGACACCACCCCCCATCCCAGTGTCCCATCTGTCCCCTCTCCTGGATTTAAATGGCTTACTTGGCAGATTCAGCCACGACCAATAAGCACTTTGCATAGCAAACAACTGTGAATTCTGACTTCTCTTACCCTTCCACCACCAGCAGCAGTGGTGCCTCCTCTCAGACCAGTCCCAAGGTGCCTGAGAAAACCAAGGACACCCTGCTGCCATTTCCAGTTCATCTCCATTGGGCCAGGCACAACAGGAGCCTGGCTAGTGTGCTACATTTCACACCCCGTGCAGGCACGGGAAACAACTAATACCCCCTCCAGGCTTGAAAGCTCTCCCTGCAATGAAGGTGGGCAAGAGAGGAGGGGGCCCCAGCATGGGGGAAAGTTCTAGAGGGGACACCATGACACCGACAGTGTCCCCTGGGTGGGCGGGAAAGGGCATCCAGTGTTAAAGTGCAGAAATCTTGGACCTTGTAAGCGGTAATAGAAATAAAAGTTTGCTGAGGTTTGTTTTGTAGTCCTTGTTAATGGGATGTTTGTCCGTTTCCTGAAGGCCAGAGTTCACATCCCAGTACAAGCCAGAGGCTGTGATTGCGTCACGGACTTGACCTCATGGCCTCTGCTTTGCCTGTGCCCAGTGATTGCAAGACTGGGGATCGCTGGCATTGGAAGTCAACGGGGATGAGACAGGCTCAGTGATCCGTGTTTGCCTCGTGTGTAAGGTCCCGGGCTGGATCCCTGGCACCACAGTGCTTGGGTGGCCAGCCCTACCACCCATTTGGCATGTCTGGCACAGTGGACTAAGAAATGGCAATGTTGTTTCCTGACTAAGGTGGCCCTGAGCTGGGGAGTGGGGGACCACCTTGAAGCTGAGATGATATATGAAACCGTAGAACCAGGGTTCCTGTGGGACTTGCTTGACAGAGGCCTTGACATGCTGCCTTCCTGGATATTTTTCCCCCATTTGTGGACATCCTATGACTGGGTGAGGGTGGGATAGGGGGTGTTGGCCACCTAGAGGGTCACCCCTCACCACATCATTATGCTTCTTGTCTAGAGCTGAGGAGTCAGGACTATCAAAAAGTTAAAAATAGGAGGAGGAAGAAAAAAGAACTAGAGATGGCTCAGGGCTAAGAGTATTTGCTGCCCATGCAGAGTACCCAAAATTCCCAGCACCTATACAACTGTTCTCGCAGTTAGTAACACCTCCTCTGTCCTACATGGCACCTGCTCACACATGCCTATACACACAGACACACAAATAAAAATAGAATAATCTTAAGAAACTTAGATGTGACCAGACATGGTAGCACACATCTTTGATCCTTGTACTTAAGGAGATCGAGGCAGACAAATAGGAAAACCAAGGCCAGCTTGGTTTTCAGTGGGAATTCCAGGAGAACCAGGGCTACACAGAAACCCTGTCTCAAAAAAACCCACCAAAACAAAACCTCTGTCTCAAAATAAGGCAAGAGTGAGCACTACAACGGGATACCTGCTTCCCTCCCCTCCACACACCCCTGACACAAGTGCATATGCAACACACACACACAACTTAAAAAAGAAGAAAAGAATTAGATGCATCCCCTAAGTTGTTCCTGTTCATTTAAAGGTGTTGACCTTGATCAAGCTACTTGATACCAGGAACTAGAAAGCACAGCAGGAAAACCACACAGTGACTAAGCTAAGACCTCTCTGCTGGCTTCCCATTTACCATGAACACGGCTGAAATACACTGAAATGTGCATGTCCTCCTAGAAGTCTTCTCGTGAGAGACCTGGGCAGGCTGGCCTCAAGCTTTCCACTGTCCTGTCTACCACTTGGGTGCTGGCTCATAGGTGTGTGGCCACCAGGCAATGCTTTCTTCCCAAGTTCTTTGTATCCTTGTATTGCTTTCGTTCCCAGACTGGATGGGGTTGTTGTTTGTTTGTTTGCTTTAATTTTTGTGTGTGGTCGTCAGAGGGACAATTTGAGGCAGTCAGTGCTCTCTTTCCACCATTCAGATCCTGAGGCATAAATTTGGGGCAGGTTTGGCGACAGGTACCTTTGCACACAGACACTTCAGCCCTCAATCTGAATCTTTTTTTGTTTTTGAGCCTAAGGAACTCATGATGTAGCCCCTGGCTGTCCTAGAATTCTCCATTGTAGACCATGCTGGCTTAAAATTCACAAAGATGCATCTGTCTTTGGCTCCCTAGCACTGGGATTAGAGGTATGTGCCACCAATGCCCGACCTTCAACTTGAGTTTTTTTTTAAGCATGTTTTATTCAATTAGCACACAGACGGGAATACTTTCAAAGTCTCAACTCCAGTTTGTGTGTAATGAATTTGTTTTAAAACACCAGAGCCAGCGTTTCAGGATCTGGGCACAACCAACCTGCTCGGAGTTTGTGAAGGACAACTCTGACTAGATCTTTTTTTCCTTTTTCCTTCTTTATTTTTATTTTTTTTTTAATATTTTGGTTTGTGTTTGTTTTTTAAATTCATTTTATTACATGAGTACACTGTAGCTGTTTTCAGACACGCCAGAAGAGGGCATCAGATCCTCATTACAGATGGTTGTGAGCCACCATGTGGTTGCTGGGAATTGAACTCAGGACCTCTGGAAGAGCAGTCGGTGCTCTTAACCACTGAGCTATCTCTCCAGCCCTCCTTCTTTATTTTTATTTTACTTTGTTTTATTTGAGAAGAGGGTGGTGTTCTCATTAGCCCATGGAGCCCTTGAACTTTTGTTGTAGCTAAACACGGCCATGAACTCCTGGCCCCTTGAACTCTTGGCCTTTCTCTTCCCCAGTACTGGAATCGATGGCATTAGATCCACAAGTAACCTAGGCTAGTACTAGTCCTTATCTATTTGTTTGACTTTACAATTTTTGTAGTTGTTTTGTTGTGGTAATTGTTTGCACGCTACCAAATTTTATCCTTTGGCTTATCCCTAGTAGATTCCCTAGTAGAGAGAATCTCCTGCCGCTTTCAGAGAGTCCCCAGAGCCCTAAGGCAGACAGATAGAAGACATGCTGGACAAATTCACACCTTAAAACCCCCTGGAGGACTGGTGGTTGGAGGCAGAGCTGGAGAAGCTACATTTTTAACACCTGTTCTGGTGTTTGCTCACACACCAGAGGCCGATGAGCCAATATGCACCAAACCCTGGAGGTACAGGAGTAAATCCTGGGACAAAGTTGCCACTCCCTTGGGATTTGCCAGCAAGTGGAGGAGGCTGAGGTAGGATTGTTACTCAACTAATGACTTACATTGCAATTATGATTGGCATCACAAAGAAGAAATGTGAGGTCCTCCAAAGCAGTTTCCAACCGGAGCAGAGACTTCTCTTCCAGGGATATAACACTATTAACAGCAGCTACAGCACAGCCGAGAGCACTTTCCCATGCACTCAAGTACCTTCCTGGAAGCCGAGGTCTCCACAGAGCAGTTGGAGAACTTCTCTGCATTCCTCTAGCTTTCCACACAGACTGCACTTCCCTGTTCCTTTCCTCTCTCCACTCCGTTAAGAGTGTCAGTTTCTGGAGGTTTTAGCTAAGTCCTTTTAGAACTGCACTGGGGTGACAGAAATACCTTGACTGATGCTTTTGTCCCCTCTAGATGATAGAAGTCAACTTCCAACGAGGACTTAATAGCAGAGGAGTATTTTGAGGCCTGCTGGGGATGGTGGTACACACGAACCTATAATCCCAGGTTGCAGGAAGCTGAGGCAAGAGGAGCTTGAGTCTGAGGCTAGCCTTAGCTACAGAGCATGTTAAAAGCTAGCCTAGGCTACAGAGAAAGACCTTGTTTCCTTGTTCCTGTTTTGAAACAGGATCTTGTAGCCTCAGGCTGGTCTCCAATCCCTCATATAAGAGAGACTGCATCTGCCCCTTGCGTGCTGTGTTGGGATAATATCATTGTGCACTGTGTAAAGATTGTCTTTGCATATTTGGGACCAGCAGAGAGTTGAGTGTGGACCAGACTTTGGTTTGTTTGTTCATTTATTTGTTTGTTTGTTTTTGTTTTTTTAAGAATTATTTATTTTATGTATATGAGTACACTGTAGCTGTCCTTAAACATACCAGAAGAGGGCATTGGATCCCATTACAGATGGTTGGGAACCACCATGTGGTTGCTGGGTATTGAACTCAGGACCTCTAGAAGAGCAGTCAGTGCTCTTTTTGGGGAGAAGGGTTTGCCTTTTATTTTATATTTTTATTGGACATTTTATCTACATTTCAGATGTTATCCCTTTACCGCCTTTCCCCCCCCCCCCCCGGCCCAGGAACCCTCTATCCCATCCCCCCTCCTCCTGCTTCCATGAGGATGTGCCCCTACCCACCCCCAACTCCCACCTCCCCACCCTCAAATTCCTCCACACTCTGTGTCCAGTCTTCATGGGACCAAGGAACTCCTTTCCCACCTATGCCCAACAAGGCCATCCTCCCCTACATATACAGCTGGAGTCATGAGTCCCTCCCTATGTGCTCCCAGGCTGGTGGTTTAGACCCTGGGAGCTCTGGCTGGTTGGTATTGTTGCTCTCCCCATGGGGCCGCAAACCCTTTCAGCTCCTTCAGCTCCTTCTCTCTAACTCCTCCATTGGGAATCCAGTGATCAATTCAATGGTTAGCTGTGAGCATCTGCCTCTGACTATGTCAGACTCTGGCAGACCTCTAAGGAGACAGCTATATCAGGGTCCTGTCAGCATGCACTTCCTGACATCCACATCAGTGTCTACCTTTGATGACTGCACATGGGATGGATATCCAGGTGGAATGGTCTCCAGACAGCCCCTGCTTCAGTTTCTGTCCCACACTTTGTCTCCATATTTGCTCCCTTGAGTATTTTGTTACCTGTTCTAAGAAGGACTGAAGCACCCACACTTGGTCTTCTTTCTTCATGAGCTTCATGTGGTCTGTGAGTTGAATCTTGGGTATTCTGGGCTACTATCCAATTATCAGTAAGTTAATACCATGTGTGTTCTTTTGTGATTGGGTCACCTCACTTAGGATGATATTTTCTAGTTCCATCCATTTACCTAAGAATTTCTCAAATTCATCGTTTTTAATAGCTGAGTAATACTCCATTGTGTAAATGTACCACATTTTTTGTATCCATTCCTCTCTTAACCACTGAGCCATCTCTCCAGCCCAGACTTTGGTATTTTTATCGGATCATCTCCTGCCTGGGTATTTTGTAAACACTTCCTCTCTTGCCTTCTGATTGGTTTAATAAAAAGCTGATGACCTATAGCAAAGGAGGAGAGATGCGGCACTTTCGGCAGAGGTAGGAGTTGGTGAGCCAAGAACGTACCGTTAATAGTGCTGGGATTACGGGACTATGCCAGCATCCCCGGTTCCTGTGGTACTGAGGATTGCGCCCGAGGCTTTGTGAGTACTCAGCAATGCTATCAATTAAGCTACAGACCCAATCCCAAGATCTTGTCCCTGAAAGTCTTTGGGAAGTCTGTCCCTTTTGTCTCTCCTTCAAACAACCTGGAAGGATCGCCCCAGCTCCCGCAGTAACTTTGGATTTGTTAGAGCTACATCACTGCCCAACTTCCCCCCAGCCCTGCTTCTCTCTGTCCTAAGATACTATTCTCAAACAAAGCTGTATGCAAATTTCTACCTCTGAGTATGCTTACCAGGGATACCCAAGATACTCTATTACTCTAGGTGGGGACAAGGTCCGTACAACTGTGTAAGGACCTGCTCGAGGTCTCATGGATGGAGCGCCAGAGTCCCACACTTTCCGGCCTTGATTTTTTCCTCTGTTTTAAAAATTATTTTTTTAGCCGGGCGGTGGTGCTTTAATCCCAGCACTTGGGAGGCAGAGACAGGCGGATTTCTGAGTTCAAGGCCAGCCTGGTCTACAGAGTGAGTTCCAGGACAGCCAGGGCTACACTGAGAAACTCTGTCTCAGACAAAACAAAACAAAAAAATTTTAATTTATAAATTTTTAAAAAATTGTTTTAAGTCGTTTTTCAGGGCAATGGTGGTGCATGCCCTTAATCCCAGTATTCAGGAGGCAGAGGCAGGCAGATCTCTGTGAGTTTGAGCCCAGTCTAGTCTACAAAGCTAATTCTAGGACAGCCAGAGAGAGGTATACAGAGAAATCCTGTCTCAAAACGAAATAAAACAAAACAAAACAAAACAAAACAAAACAAAACAAAATCGTTTTAAGGGGCTGGAGAAAAGGCTCAGTGGAGAAGAGAACTTTTTTCTCTTGTAAGGACTTGGATTTATTCCCAGCACCTATCTGGAGGCTCACAACTGTCTGTAACTCCAGCTCCAGGTGCCTTCTTCCGGCCTCCTTGGGTACCAGGCATGCACATGGTACACAAATACACACACATTCAGACACTCACATGTACACTAAAAAACAAACAAATAAAAACAAACAAACAAAAAACAAAGTAAACTCTTTTTTTGTTTGTTTTAATACTTTACATGCACAGTCACACATGCAACATGAGGTCAGAGGTCAGAGGATAGCTTGAAAGAGTTGGGTCTCTCCTTCTACTATTTGGAATCCCAGAATGACACTCAAGTCCTCAGGCTTATCAGCAAGTGCCTTTGCCCTCAGAGTCATCTAGCCAGTCCTCTCAATGACACCTCCCCTTCCTTTCCTTTTTCCCAAGTCAGGATTTTATGTTGCTCATGCTGGTCTTAAATTTACTATGTAGCTGAGGCTGGCCTTGAACTCCTGATCCTCTTGCCTCTACCTCCCAAGTATTAGAATTACAATCTCCCTGCCTTAATTTTTCTCATCTTGAGGTTAGTGGCAGAAGGTGTGTGAGCCAGATGAGGCTTCTGTTCCCATGGCCAGAGACCTGGAGTAAGTCACTTCCTCTCTCTGGAGAAAAGCTGATGTACAGTGCCAGAGAGTTCTAGCTTCTCTTAAGTCTGCCTCTGGTCCTGAAAATTAAAACAAAACAAAACAAAAACAAAATATGTCTCAGGCCGGGCAGTGGTGGTGCACACCTTTAATCCCAGCACTTGGGAGGCAGAGGCAGGTGGATTTCTGAGTTCGAGGCCAGCCTGGTCTACAGAGTGAGTTCCAAGACAGCCGGGGCTATACAAAGAAATCTTGTCTCAAAAAACAAAAACAAAACTAAAAAATACCTCAAACAACAACAACAACAACAACAAAAACATGTCTTATTGGCCTTAGCAGCATAAATTCTTTCCTTCCTAAGTCCAAATCATCTCTGTTCCTGTTGCTTCAGGAATAGCAGGGATAGCTTGAGCTTCTGTTGTGTTTCTGAGTCAAAATTCATTTTGGTAGGCATGGTGGCACAAGCCTTATCTTAGTACTTGAGAAGCTTAGGCAGATCATGTGTTTGAGTCCGTTCTAGGCTACTCCGGCCAACCTCCCCTCCCTTCCCTGCCAAAAATAGGGGGATTCTGGGGATGTAGCTCTCTTGGTACAGTGCTTCCTAAGTGTACCGGAAGCTCTGAGTTCTACCCCAGCACTGCCTGGAATGAGCCAGGTGGAAGCAGCATGATCAAAAATTCAAAGTCATCTTTGCCTACATGATGAGTTCAAGGACAGCCTCAAATCCATGAGACACTGTCTTTTTGTTGTTGTTGCTTTTCTTTTTCTTTTCTTTTGTTTTTCTTCTTTTTCTTTTTTTTTTTGAGACAAGATTTCTCTGTGTAGTCCTGGCTGTCCTGGAACTCACTCTGTAGACCAGGCTGGCCTCGAACTCAGAAATCCACCTGCCTCTGCCTCCCAAGTGCTGGGATTAAAGGTGTGTGCCACCACTGCCTGGCAGATGTTGTCTTTAAAAATAAAAAACAACGGCAACACTTTCTCTTTGTTTATGTCTGCTTGGGTGCTTACTGTTTGCCTGACAGCTAGATGCTCTTAGAACAGCCATGAGTGGGACACACACAGCACCATCCTCATGGGGCCACGGAGTCCGTAAAAAAAAGACGAATTTCGTATAAATACTTATGGTGAGTCCTGGGAAGAATCAGAAGTCCAAGGAGCGATCAGTAAGCACAGCCCACCCTGGACTCATAGGATAAGGATGGCCTTAAGGAGGAAGGGGAAAAAGAGTGGGCAAAGGAGCTGCCACAGAGAATTGTTGGTGTTTTTCGGGACAGTGTCTCATGAGAGCTGCCGGTCTCTGCTTCCCAAGTGCCGACACTAAAGGTGTGTGTCACCACACCTAGCCTAAGAGATCTAGAAAAGAAAGTCAGCTAGCTTTGAAAGGACAGACAAGGGGAAAATGAGGAAAGCCAAGACTGGAAAAAGTTCTGGGCAAAGTCTTTTGGATTTTGGCCTAGGAAGATAGCTTAGGGGCAGTGTGCCTTGGCCAGCATGAACTGGGGCCTGGGTTTTATACCCAGCCCTGGAAAAAAAATTTTGTTCTTTTTTAGCCTTTGTCCTATGAGTGTTGGGAAGTCTTGAGAAGGGGTTTGTAGTTTATTGAAGTAGATAATATTTATTAGAAGAGGGAAGGGACTAGAAATACTTGGAGATCATAGTTGTGAACTTGTGAGTTTCTACTTCACAGGCTTGGGCCGCTTCACATCTGAAGTCCTATCTCTCTGTATGGAGCCTGTTAAGACCAGTTCTTTACTCATTTAGAATCTTATTATGTAATGACTATTTATTTATACTCTTATTATGTAGCTTAGGCTGGCCTGGAACTTAGGATCCTCTTGTCTCAGCCTTGCAAATTCTGGAATTACAGGTGGGAGTCGTCACAGCTGGTTGTATTTGCTCCGTTATATAGACGGTCTAATGAGCCACAGTTTCAAAGCCTCCATCTTCAAGGTGGTCGTGGGATTCGTGCTTTTAATCCCAGCACCCGGAAGGCAGAAGCAGGTGGAGCTCTGTGAGTTTGACCCAGCTTGGTCTACTACATGGTGAGTTCCAGGACAACCGGGGCTACACAGAGAAATCCTGTCTTAAAAAACAAAACCAAAAACAAAATAAAAAAATCTTTCCTTTAAAAAGGTTTTCTGTCTACCAGGGTATAGTTGCCCAGGCCCACAATTCCAGCACTTGGAAGGCTAAATCTGGATGATTGACAACGTAGACTATAGAAATAGACCCTGACTCCAAGAAAAGCATACATAGAATTAGACATGGTAAAACTAGCCTCTCATTCCAGCACTCAGGAGGTAGAAATGGGAGGATGAGGAGCTTAAGTTCAGCCCGGAGTACAAGAGGCCCTGTCTCAAGACAATAACAACAGCCGGGCGGTGGTGCACGCCTTTAATCCCAGCACTTGGGAGGCAGAGGCAGGTGGATTTCTGAGTTTGAGGCCAGCCTGGTCTACAGAGTGAGTTCCAGGACAGCCAGGGCTACACAGAGAAACCCTGTCTCGAAAAACAAACAAACAAACAAACAAAAGACAATAACAACAAAACAAAATCCAGGTTAGACTTTGGTGGTGTATGCCCTAAATCCCAGAATTTGGGAGCCAGTGGCAGGAAATCATATAGTTGGGGATGAAATGGATGCACAGGGTGAATTCAAGACCAATTAATTGATTGATGATTGATTGATTGATTGATTGATATGAAGAAACCTCAGGCTGGATATCAGCTTAGTTGGTGGAGTAGTTGCCTAGTAAGCACAAAGCACTGGACTTGATCCTCACGTAAACTGGGAAGGATGAATGTTGGGAATCCCAGCATCTGACACACAAACAGGATCCGGTTATCCTTGCCTACTTTCTGACTTTGAGACTAGCCTGTGCTACAGGAAACCCTGTCTCAAAAACAAAAACAAAAACAAAAAATTTTTCTCTGGTTCCCATCCCTTCCTAGAATACATTCAATCCTTGTAAAAATCCTTTCATTTCCAAGGCTTTATTTATTTTTTTAATCTAAGTTTATTTATGTGACTATCTCTTTTTCCTGTTTACTAAAAACCCCTAGGGAGGCAGGGATTTTTGTTTGGTATGCTCTGTTTTATTCTTCCAGCAGGGGCTGAGAAAATGGATGTGGAGTATATGTCTGTTATTAATAGAACGTCTGGTCTAGAGCTGGGCCTCAGTATCCAACAAATCCCAGTCTTGGGCTAGCGAAATGGCTCACTGAGTAAAGGCCCTTGTTACCAAACCTGACAAATTAAATCAAATCCCTGGGACCCACATGATGGAAGTTGTCATTTACACATGCACGCATGCACACACACACACAATGTCATGCACACACATCCACAAAATGAATAAATAAAATGTAATTTTTAAAAAGATTTAAAAAAAAATCATAGGATCTGAGACAGTGGCCTTGGCTCCTTTCCAGTCCTTTCTCCCTGCCTGGTTAGCTGTTCTTTCTGTGGCCAGATCTCAGACAATCAGGCTCAGTCTGGTGGTGGGGAAAGAGCTTGGACTTTGGAACCAGACAGAGGAGCCTCAAACCTGAGTGTGAGCCCATCTGGAGTGGGGCAGAGTATAAACAAACAGAATCAAGTGCTCAGATGACCATTAATAATTGTTTCATTTTTTTCATCTATGAAATGGTAATGTGATCATCAAAAAGTTTGTTAGCCATGGTGGTACACACCTTTAATCTCAGCATGTTGGTAACAGAGGCAGGGGGATCTGTGAGTTTGAGGCCAGCATGGTCTGCAAAGAAAATTTCAAGACAGCGAGGGCTATAGTGTCTTTATCCATCTTTCTATCCATCTATCCATCTATCTATCTATCTATCTATCTACCTATCGTCTATCTATAAAGTCGTTATTAGGTCAGCATGAAAAGGCACTTGCCACCAAGCCTGACAACCTGAGACTGATGCTCAGTGCCCACGTGGTGAAAGGCTAGAGCTGCCTCCTCCGGGTTGTCTTCTGATCACTATACAGGTGTTCTGGTGTGCACACATTCTCTCTGTCACTCTCTCTCTCACACACACACATGCATACACATGAATAATAAAAAAAAATTAAATGAAGAAAAAAAATCTGTCATTCTCATTTAGGGATAATTTACCTGCCAGAACATTGGACAAGATCTGGGGACAAATCTTTTTTTTGTTTGTCCCAGCTGGCAGTCCTCCTGGCTTTCATTGTGTTAAAACCAGGGGTGCTGCTAAGTGTGCCACATCACACAGGATGTACCCCATAACAAACTGTTATTTCATCCAAGGAGTCAATAGTCCCAAGGTTGACAAATTCTGAGTGAAATAACATTGACACACAGTGTTTTCGATACAATACTGGGTAAGTCTCAAGCACTTGATAACTAGAAAGCAAGTACTGTATTTTAGTGTGTGTGTATGGCGCATGCATATATATATGTATATGTATATATATTCATTCATGTGTGTGTGTCTCCACGCACAGGAGTGTGGGCATCCTCAGAAGATACATTGGACTTTCTGAAACTGAAGTTATAGGTGTTGGAGAGCCCCTCTCCCTGCATCATGAGTGTTGGGAATTGAACTCAGGTCCTCTGGAAGAGTGGTAATTACTCTTGACCTCTGAGCCATCTTTCCAGGCCTGATCATATTTTGGGGAGACAGGGTCTCTCACTGAATCTGGGGTTCACAAATTAAGCCAGGCCAGGAGGCAAGGGAGTCCCAAGGTATCTCCTGACTTCGTTCTCTTATCGATATGGTTGCATAGGCTTTGACATGGGTGCTAGCAACTTATCTCTGGACCATCTTCCCAGCTCCCTTCCAGAGGAGCAGGAACATGGATGGGTTCAATGAGTCCACACCTCCATGGCTCTTTCCCCAGACATCTTGCAGACAGTGTGATGGAGTGAAGAGGTTCACACCAAAGAAGTGGTTTTAGCACCAAAAAAGCCTTGGAAAGCACAGGATAAAGAGTACGTTCAGAACAGAAGTGCAGCCTTGGACTTTAGACTCCTGGGACTGTCAGGGAGGGGAGGGGAGGGGAGGGGAGGGGAGGGGAAGGGAGGGGAGGGTAAGGCTACCGCTTGCCCTACCGGGCAGCCGCAGCTCTCTTGGCATGAGTTCCAACTGTTGTCTGGGTCAGCACAAAGACCTCTGGGCAGTGTCAGATCCAGGACTTCCAGCCTTCCCCTCCCTAACCCAACCTCTACTTCTAACCCCTACTTTAGAGGAATGCTCAGAGGATGAGGTCTAGCTCGGCAAGAAGTTAAGTGAGACCCTCCATGAGAGCTTTGTGTTACGTGATCTGATGAAGCCTCCTGGATGAATTGGAGAGGGCCTAAGCAATCCAGGGAAAAGGACAACCAAATTGGAAATGAATTCAATTCTACCGAGAAAAGTATTTAGCAACACTCACTGCTTGCCCTGCCGTGTGCCAGGCACTGTTTCCTACGGAGAATGACGTTTGGAACAGTCCTTACTAATCTTCACCTAGAGAACATTTGAATGCCAGCTTTGTCAACACGAGTGTTTGTCCAATGCAAGGCACACTTAGTATATACATGACTAAAAATTAGGTCAGGCGTGATGGCACATGTCATTAATCCCACTACTTGGGAGAAAGAGGCAGGAGGATCTCTGTGAGTTTGAGGCCAGCCTGATGGTCTGCATAGTGAGTTCCAGGCCAAGCAGAGCTACATAGTGAGATGTTATATCAAAAATAGATAAATAAATCTAAATTACTTATGTATCGTAGTCTGCACACTTGAGCAGTCACACACAGACACACACAGATACACACACACACACACAAAAAAAAAAACAAATGGGGACAGAGATATCATCAATACTATTTCATAAAAAACTAAACTGGATGAAATATAGCTTGGTAGTAGAGTGTTTGCATAGATACCACAGCACACAGGGGAGCCTGCATCAAATTAAATTCCCAATAACACTGTGGTGGTTTGAATAAGCTTGGCCCAAGGAAGTGAGTGGCATTGTTAGGAGGTGTGGCCTTGTTGGAGTAGGTGTGGCCTTGTTGGGGGGAAGTGTGTTACTGTGGTGGTGGGCTTTGAGACCCTCCTCCTAGCTGCCAGTCTTCTCCTGTTTACCTTCAGAACAAGATATAGAACTCTCAGCTCCCCCAGAGCCATGCCTGCCTGGATGCTGCCATGCCTCCTCCCTTGATAATGAACTGAACCTCTGAACCTTGTAAGTCACCTCCAATTAAATGCTGTTGTCTATAAGAGTTGCTTTGGTCATGGTGTCTGTTTGCAGCAGTAAAACCCTAACACACACACACACACACACACACACACACACATTCACATAAGCCAAACCTCAGAGATATGAATGCCTTTCTCCAGTATCACACAACTAATTAAATGACCCAGGATCATTGCGATTTTTATGTGACTTTTATGAAGATGGAAGAATGAATAGAGTATAGTCCTTGCCTTCAAAAGCATTAGGATCTCACAGAGGAAAAAAAAAACAGTAAAAATCTAATCCAACAACAAACAGGGAGGCGGTGACAGAGCCTTCGGGCACAGGCAGAGGCCCTGAGAGGCAGAACCACTGGGTTAGACGACAGGATGTGTGTGTAGCTATAGAAACAGATCTGTCTGGAAAAGTTGATAAATTGGGCCCAAACTGTTTGTTTGGGCTTAAAGTACTACTGAGCTGGAGAGGGACTCAAGGGGGCACGGAAAGAAAAAGTATTTAACAACTGACAAGGTGTAGGCAAATCCTGAGCAGAATGGATATCGAGCTAGGAGCAGCTCTCATGGTGGAGACAGGCCTAGTCGGCCACATCTCAAACATCCTGGAAACGGGGTATCAATTTGCCCACCCAGCCTCTTCCTCATCTTCTGGAAACAGCTTGGGGCTACTTTGTCTGGAGATGTACTTATCTAACCCTAGTTCTGGAAGGCCTGACCTTACCTCCTTATTTTCCAGATATGGATACACAGTGAAGTCTGCTCTAGCTGATTAGAACACACAGAGATTGGTATAAGGAAGGGCAGGTTCAGCAGGCTGAATCAATGAGAATTGTGCCTGGTATGTTTGTCTTTTTTTTGGTTGTTGTTTGTTTGTTTGTTTGTTTGTTTTTGTTTTTTGAGACAGTGTTTCTCTTATAACCCAGGCTGTCCTGGAACTCACTCTGTAGACCAGGCTGGCCTTGAACTCAGAAATCTGCCTGCCTCTGCCTCCCAAGTGCTGGGATTAAAGGCATGTGCCACCACTACCTGGCTCCGGTATGTTTGTCGAGACATGTAAGAAACAAAACAAGAACTGCACTAGGAAAGCAAGAGAGAGAAAAAAAAAAGGCAAGTTTAGGTTGTGTCTTAGAGTTTTACTGCTGTGAATAGACACCATGACAAAGGCAACTCTTCTAAGGACAACATTAAATTGAGGCTGGCTTAGAGGATCAGAGGTTCAGTCCGTTATCATCAAGGCAGAAGCATGGCAGTGTCTAGGCAGCATGGTTCAGGAGGAACTGAGAGTTCTACATCTTCATCTGAAGGCTGCTAGTGGAATACTGGCTTCCAGGCAGCTAGGATGAGGGTCTTAGAGCCCACGCTCACAGTGACACACACACTTCAAGGCCACACCAACTCTAACAGGGCCACATTTTCTAATAGTATCACTCCCTGGGCCAAGCATATATAAACCATCACAGGTTGGTTCTGAAGGGGAGTAAATATTTCTGTTTGCGTCTGCAGGGGAGACAGTCAGGCATGATAACCCATGTTTGTCTCAACCCTTGGGATGCTGAGGGCAGGAGGATTGCTACGACTTCAAGGCCAACCTGGTCTACATAGTGAGTTTCAGGTCAGTCTGGGCTCAGAATGAGACTCATCTTCTTTTTAAAAATGTCAAATAAAAACAAGGGTAAAAAGAGGCTGTGTGTATCTTAGTTGGTAGAGTGCTTGCCTAACAGACATGAGGCCTAGGTGTGATCCCTAGCACAGCATATAGGTGGGAATGGTGTCATGTGCTTGGAACCCCAGCATTGAAGAACGAGAGGAAGGAAAAATCACAAGTTTAAAGGTTATTTAAAGCGAAAGATCTGCCAGGCGGTGGTGGTGCACGCCTTTAATCCCAGCACTTGGGAGGCAGAGGCAGGCGGATTTCTGAGTTCGAGGCCAGCCTAGTCTACAGAGTGAGTTCCAGGACAGCCAGGGCTACACAGAGAAACCCTGTCTCAAAAAACCAATAAATAAATAAATAAATAAATAAATAAATAAATAATAAATAAAGTGAAAGACCCAGTCATTTACTTATTGTTGTTATTAGTATTTATAACTTTAATTTTTTAAAGCCTGTCTTTAATGATGGTTCTTAAATGCTTTAACCTCCTTTCTAGTCCCCTAAGTGGAAAAGAAAGGATATGTGGGAAGTGGATCTGTTTAGAAATGTTTTTTAGGAGCAAATATCATGTGCATTGTCAGGAAATCAGCAGTTCAGTTCACAGGTCAGCAGCAGCAGCTCAATCCACTCACAAACACTTCACAGATACACCAGCAGTCTGGTCCGGTAGACTTGGGGTAGTGTATACGATCAACAGTGGTGGTATGACCTAGTAGGGACAGCCAGGCCTCACCCTCAGCACCAGTCAGCAGGAGAGACCAGGGCCAACAGGAAAGGCAAGAAAAGTTCTAGAATATATCTCTCTCAGTGAAACAAAGATCAGCAAAGACAGGAAACCAATAAGTGTTGTCCAGCTAGCTCTATAGGCGAGTCAAGTTCACCTCTTCCATTGTCCATTGAGTTTAGGTTTTTGGGTTTTTTTGTTTGTTTGTTTGTTTGTTTGTTTTGTTTTGTTTCAAGACAGGGTTTCTCTGTGTAGCTCTGGCTGTCCTGGAACTCACTCTGTAGACCAGGCTAGCCTCGAACTCTCAAACTCAGAAATCTGCCTGCCTCTGCCTCCCAAGTGCTGGGATTAAAGGCGTGCGCCACCACCGCCTGGCTGTCCATTGAGTTTTTTAACATTCCCACTAAACATCAGGTATTCTCCACGGGGCTTGTCTCAACTCTTCAGTCTTAAGCAAACTCTATGTATAAAGTCTGTCTCAGCTGACATCACCCTGCCAATTGACCTTTGTCCAAGGAAGCAGCAAGAAACTATAACACACCACCAGAAGTATTTTGGTGTGCTTTTCTCTATGGAGTCCCAACAAAATGAGTTCAATTACATAATGTAAGGCAGACCAATACTTGTGTGTCGTTAGCAAAGAATCCTTCATCGAATGTCCTTTCATGCACTTGCTTTAGCAGAACATGCTTTCACCTGTGTCTGCGTCAGCAAAACATTCCCTTACAAGTCTGCCTTAGCTTTTCAGCTGTGTCTGCTTCAGCAAAACATTCCTTCATGTGTTTGCCCCAGCAAACACCATCCAACATAACTGACTTTCCAAAGAACCCTAAAGTTTCTACTTCAAGTACTAGTATTAATATTAGTATTAGTACAAATACTAGTATCGCTAGGGTATTCTGTGGCCTATGGTAACCTTGAACTTGCATGGAGCTCCAGGATGACTTTGAACTCCTTGTTCTCTTGTCTCTACTTCCCAAGTACTGAAATTATCTGTCTCTGTCATCACTCTTGGCAACCCCCCAAATTTCTGTCCATTTAGATTTACACAGTCTCGACACAGACTTATCTACTTTGACTGTTCAGTAGAACCTAAACAGTAAGTCGCTGTCGCTGACAAGGTCCATTCCTCTGATTCTAGCAGTTGGAAGGCTAAGCCAGGATAATTGCAAGGTGAAAGCCAACTTAGGTTACAAGGTGAATTGATGCCACACACACACACACACAAAATGTACAATCAAGCCAGTAGCTGGTGATGGCACACTCCTTTAATCCCAGCATTCAGGAGACAGAGGCAGGCGGATTTCTGAGTTCGAGGCCAGCCTGGTCTACAGAGTGAGTTTCAGGACAGCCAGAGCTACACAGAGAAACCCTGTCTCAAAACACTCACTTCAAAAAAAAAAAAAATGGGGAGTTGGCGGGGGGTGGGGGTGGGGGTGGGGGTGGAGGAACCAAACTCGTGACCTTGTCCATGCTAGGTAACTGGTTTTGGATTTGTTAACTTTCTTTCTTGCAACACTACTTATACATCATTTTCTTTCCTTAGTCTATTTTGGATTTGTTTTATTTATGTGCATGAATTTTGTGTCTCCATGTAAACATGTGCCTAAAAAGGTCAGAAGAAGGTGTCAGATCCTCCAGGAAATGAAGTTAAAGATGTCTGTGAGCTACTACGTAGGTAGGGGCTGGGGACCAAACCAGGTCCTCTGCAAAAACAAGCGCTCTTAAACACTAAGCAATCTCTCCAGCTCCTTTAAACATCTTTTTAAATGACATTAATTCATTTCAGCCATAGTGTGAGTGTGGATGCCAGAGAGCATCTTGTGAGGTCTGGTTTTTTCTCTCCACCATCTTCCACAGTATGGGTCCTGGAATTTGAACTCAGGCCGTAATGCTTGGTGGCAAGTGCCTTTAGCTGTTGAATTTCTAGCCCCTTGAATTTCATTTTTATTTTATCTCTTTTAGAAATGTTCTTCTGTAGCTCAGGCAGGCCTTGGCTATATCAGGGATCAAGTCCACTGGTGATGGTGCAGGCCTTTAATCCCAGCATTCAGAATGCAGAGGCAGGTGGATCTCTGAGTTAGAGGCTAGCCTGGTCTACGAAGCATGTTTCAGGACAGTCAGAGCTACACAGAGAAACTCTGTCTCAAATTCCCCACCTCAAAAAAAAAAAAAAAAAAAAAAGGGACCAAACTCTAGGTCCTCCTCTATATGGATAAGGTTGACCTTGAACTCCTGATCTCCTTGGCTCCGTCTCTCGAGTGAGCGCTGGGATCCCAGACATGCATAAACACATTTGCCAGCCGGAACATAAGCAATGGGAATAGGGGACAATAGGGATAAACGTGAGCTGGATGTGCTGTGCACTGGGCAGAGCGCTTGCCTGCCCTCTAGTACTTGTCTGAGAACTAAGAAAAACAGGCGTGGCATGGTCTGTGATCCCAGCGCTAGGGAGGTGAATGTAAGAAGACTAGAAATGAAAGGCTAGCTTCAGCTATAAAGACACTTTGTCTAAATTAAATAAAATAATTATAATAGGTGGCCTTTTGCTACTGGCTTCTTTCACTTTCCAGATCAGTGGTAGTGGACAGAAGATGACTCAGGAGGTAAAAGCACTCGTTGCCAAGGACCACATGGTGGAAGGAGAGGAGCAGCTTCTTCAAATTGCTCTTTGACACAGAACACATGCGGTGCTTGTGTCCCCCCACCTATTCACGTGCACACACATTAGATAAATGAAGAAACCCTGTCATACTCTAATCTTTTTTGGGGGGTTGTTGCCATCGTGTTTTGTTTTCTGAGAAAGGCCTCACTCTGTAGCCCAGGTTTGCCTGAACTTACTATGTAGCCCAGGCTGGCCTGGAACATATGTGGATTATCACATCTCAGTGCTTCAAATGGTGAGATTACAGGCATGAGTCATCACGGGAACTCAGACTGAGTAATGGCTAATGAGTAAGAAATGATGTCTTTACCTTCTGAAGGGTGAGGATTTCAAGATGGAATGGTAAGGGCATTAGAACTTGGCAGAAGGCACAAGAAAGTGACAGGGCTTTGGTAGAAAGAGAGAGAAGAGGGGGCTATCCTTTTGTTTATAAGGAAGCCAGTCCTGTTATAAGAAGGGCATTCCTGGGTCTGCTCATGAGAGCAGAGGACTGTGACTCAATCATCACTTCAAGAAGTTTCACAGTTCACTGGTGTTGCCTTGGGGATTGTTTCCAACATACAAACTTCTCAGGAGACGTTTAAACTACAACATATCTGCTTGCCTTCTTAGTCAGCTCGCTTGCTCTCTGTGTGTGTGTGTGTGTGTGTGTGTGTGTGTGTGTGTGTGTGTGTGAGAGAGAGAGAGAGAGAGAGAGAGAGAGAGAGAGGAGAGAGAGAGAGAGAGAGAGAGAGAGAGAGAGAGAGAGCGCGATCGGGATTGAGGGAGTAGCCACCACTTCCCCGGGGTATTTCTCTGTTATAATGGCAGGTGTAATTCCAAATAGGGCCTGCCTAGATCTTCCAGGATAATGTCCCTCCCTTGTCACCCTTTCTTCAATTCATTTGTAAAGTGATGGGAGATGTTGACTTGGCTATCTTTGCAGACCATTTTTCAGCTGCCCAGCTCCTTATTATAGTCTTTCTTTCTCAACCAGACATGAAGACAAGAGTCTGTCCTCCCAGATTTTAACAATTAGGAACCTGAGGCCAGAGGATGATGAATTTGAGTCCAGTCTGGGCTACATGGTAAGATACTAACTGCTAAAGGTTTTTTTTGTTTGTTTGTTTTTTTGAAACAGAGTCTCATGTAGCCCAGGTTATCCCTAATTCATTATATAGCTGAGGCTGGCCTTAAGCCCAACATCTTCCTGCCCCCATCTCTCAAGTGTTGCAATATTTCAACACTAGAGAATAAATCAGATGACCAAAATGTTTGGAGTGACATAACTGGCCTGGGGCTGGCGTCTGTGTTCGCTTTGGGTTGCTTTTCTCTGGTTTCTGGATGAACAGAAACATTCTACCATAATATGAACCCTAGCTTGCAGGCAGTGCAAGTTCCCAGTAGCATCGGGGAAGATGGGTTTCAGCACAGGATTCTAATATCAACTTACAGAGAATGTTTTATATTTCAGAAAATTTGCATTCTTGTTTTTTTTTTTTTTTTTTTTTTGAGACAGGGTTTCTCTGTGTAGCCCTGGCTGTCCTGGAACTCACTCTGTAGACCAGGCTAGCCTCGAACTCTTGAACTCAGAAATCCGCCTGCCTCTGCCTCCCAAGTGCTGGGATTAAAGGCGTGCGCCACCACTGCCCGGCGAAAATTTGCATTCTTTATCATTAAATGACAGCTTTTATTTTTTTATTTATT
>NW_021621113.1:5383325-5409745 GCF_004785775.1 Grammomys surdaster | reverse complement strand
CTTTATCATTAAATGACAGCTTTTATTTTTTTATTTATTTTTTATTTTTTTATTTTCTTTTTTTTTTTTTTTTTTGGTTTGGTTTTTCCAGACAGGGTTTCTCTGTGTAGCCCTGGCTGTCCTGGAACTCACTTTGTAGACCAGGCTAGCCTCGAACTCTCGAACTCAGAAATCCACCTGCCTCTGCCTCCCAAGTGCTGGGATTAAAGGCGTGCGCCACCACCGCCCGGCTTAAATGACAGCTTTTAAAGATGTGCATTTTCTGTAGTAAGAAGTTCACATTTAAAGGGGAGTAAAGACAGGTTCTCAGGGCCTCTCTCCCGGAGAGAAGCTCCCCAGCTTCCAGCACATTCCTTTATCCTGACATTAGCTCTGGGCCATTGTTAGACAAGAATAACAAGCGGGAGCCACATACAGCCTTGGTACCCCAGTTCAGTCATTCATGACGCCCCAATGACCAGAGTTCACAGTCTGTGCTTGGCACCCAGACAGGGTTTTGACAGGCAGTGTGTTTGTTAGACACAATGTCCTTTCAGCATGCAACCAAACAGCCTCAGCCTGCTGGCTGTGAGCAGCAGAGCAGGTCCAGGCTGAGTCATTGCAGTTTCACAACCTGTTTGTCCACTAGGCCATAGAGGCTAGGCAGGATTCTGGGTGCTTGGTCTTTTAGATCACCAGGACAAAAAGGTGAATCCTTGTGCAAGAGGAGATTGGCTCAGTCAAACCCATTCAATCTTCATGCAGAAGTTTCTTCAAACCACTGAAGTTCTCGATTTGCCTTGAAGTACAATCTTAAGAAAGGAGAAGCTGTAGCAAGCCTTCATTCTTCAACTGTAAAATGGAACTAGATAAGCATTTTAATGATTGCACAGTATGTATACCATATAATACAACCTTTATGGCAGCCTAGTAAGATTGTTGTCATTATTTAATTTGACAAATGAAAATACTGGGATTAGTGTTGTTATGTCACTAACCAAAATCACACAGGTAAGTGCAGGGTGAAGAATCCAGCCAGGTCTACATGGCTAAATAAATTATACTAGCCTAGGCTTTATAATAACTTCTAAGCCAGCCTGGGCTACATAGCGAGATCTTGTCTTGTTTCCATTAACCTGACAACCTGAGTTTAATCCCTGGGAACCACATGTAGGAAGGGGAGAACTACTCCCACAAGTTGTCCTCAGACCAAGAGTGCTGTGGTACACCCTCCCTAACACAGATATAATAAAATGTAGTATAAAGTATTTACACACATATATACATGCACACACACACACACACATACACACACACGTAACATAATACAAATAGGTGGGCAGTGATGAGGCATGCATGCCTTTAATTCCAGCATTCAAGAGGCAGAATCAGGCAGACCTCCAGGTTTGAGGCCAGCCTGGTCTATATAGTAAGTTCTAAGACAGCCAGAGCTTTACAAAGAAACCCTATCTTGAAAAATTAAAAAATAAATAAATAAATATGCAATAAATAAATAAATATATTACTATATTATATTTGATTTTTACATATATATTTTACACAGACACACACACACATATATGTATATATATATATATTACAAATAGGAGTCAAGGGTGGTGGTACTAATCCTTGTATTTGGGAGGCCAACCTGGGCTACAAAGTGAGCCTCTTTTACAAAACTCTCCAAAACTGAAAATGAAGAGATTGTGCTGAGAAGAAAACAGCAAGAAGCTTGCATGAGGGCTTGCTGCTTTACAGAGTCCATCACTGGGCAAGGCCCTTCTGCTCCACAGGGCTTAGTTTCCTGATCCTTGCGTAGAGTTTGAAGCCTCTGAAGACATTTTTCTCATTCCAGACTATAGCCTGTAATTTTAGGTTAGAAGGATTTCCCCCTAAGTCACACCTAGAACACGGTCCCAATCTTGCAGTTTGTTCCTGACCTCCCTTCAGGGGAAGAGCAGGTAGCAGAGATGACAAATCTACACTGCTTGGAATTCTTGCTTGTAGTGTTTTGTTGTTGTTTGTTTTTCAGTTTTTTGTTTGTTTGTTTGTTTGTTTTTTACAGTTCCTACCGAGCCACATCTGCACCTGCACCATCAGGACGGCCAGAATTCTGGTGCTGCAGTCTGGGTGCATGCCTCTGTGCTAGCTGTGTCACACGGGGTTTCCTGTTCAGCTTTGCTAGGCCATAGAAGTTGCCTGGCTATAGGAGGTGGAGCTGGTGTCTCAGCCTCTGAGTATTTGCATCTTATCTTTGCAGCTCTCCCCGCCTCTGGTATGTGTGGCTTCTTAGTATAGCTAATGGCTGATAGACCCCATTCACCAAGGATGAACGGTGGAGGTGTCATCAGCCCCCACCCAGCGAGGTCTCCTCATTACTAACAACCTTGGCCTCTAGTGGGGCGTTTACCAGATGTTTGTAGCGGTTCAGTGTCTCTGAGCACTCCCTCCCTTCTCTCCCCTCTGCTTCCTAGTAGACTCATAGTCTGCTTTTGCCTTTTTATCCAGTGCTGGGGACTGAATCTAGGGCCTCACTCATGCTCACTAGGACCATACTGTTAAGGCAGTTCCTCCCCTCTCCCTTCCTCCCTCCCTCCCCCCTTCCTCTCTTCCTTCCCTTCCTTTCTATTTATTTATTTTTTTCTGTCTTACTTCTTTTAAAAATTAGGTTAAGGGTCTGAAGAAATGGCTTAGAGGTTAAGAATACTTTATGCTCTTCCAGAAGATCCAAGTTCTGTTTCTAGCACGCATCGGAGGGCTCACAACCTCCTGTAATTCTAGCTCCATGGGTTCCTAAGCCCAAGGCTAGACTCCACAGGCACCTGCACTCACACATGCAGATGTCCCCAGACACATAGTTGCAAAATAGAAACAAAGCTTTAAAAAAGCAATTGTATGTGGTGTGTGTGTGTGTGTGTGTTATGTCTGTGGTGTGGGTTTGTATACCTGGTGTAAGTTTGTGTACATGGTGTGTGGGTGGGGTATGGATGTGGGGTGTGGGTATGTGGGGTGTGGGGTGGGTGTTGGTTGTGGGAATGTGTGTGTGTATGTGGTGTGAGTATGTGTGTGATATGTGTGTTTTGTGTGTATGTGTGTGGTGTAAGCATATGTGTGTGTGTGGTATGTGTGTGGAGGGTGTGGGTTTATAGGGGGTGTGGGGAGTGAGTATGTATATATGATATGTGTGTGTCTGGTGTGTGTGTGTGGTGTGTGCATGTAGTATGGGTATGTGTGTGTGGTATATGTGGTATGAATGTGTGTGTATGTGTGTGGTATATCTGGTATATGTGTGTGTGTAGTGTGTGTGGTGTGGGTATGTATGTGACGTGTATGTGTGGTATGTGCGTGTGGTGTGTGTATGTAGTATGGGTATGTGTGATGTGTGTGCGTGCATGTGTGCGTGCATGCATGTGTGCGTGTGTGCGTGTGTGTGTATGTGGCTAGCAGAGGCCAGAGGAGCATGACAGAGACCTTGGTTTACCACTTTCTGCCTTGCTATCCTCAGACAGGATCTGTCAGTGAAACTGGAGCTAGGCTAGAGACCTGTCTCTACCCCCGGAGTGCTGGGGTTACAAGCTCCTGCAAACCATGCCAAGTTGGGGATTTGAACTCAAATCTCCAGGCTTGTGTCATAACTGCTTTTGCCCTCTAATGTATCTCTCCAGCCCTAGTATTTTCATCTTTTCCCCTTTTCAGAAAAGACTGAATTAAGTTCTCTTGGCTGGCCTTGAACTCACACTGTCACTACTCAGGTAGGCCTTTACCTCTTTTTTACTTTATTTTATTTCATGTGTATGAGTGTTTGCCTGCATGTGTATGTGTACCATGTGAGTGCCCAATGCCTGTGTAGTTCAGAAGAGAACAGTGGATCCCCAGAACTGGAGTTATCAATGGCTGTGAGCCATCATGTGGGTGCTGGGAACTGAACCTGGTTCTCTGCAGGAACAACAGTGCTCTCTGTTTTTAAAACAAGAATTATTTATTTATTTATTTAATGTACATGAGTATACTGTCACTGTTTTCACACACACCAGAAGAGGGCATTGGATCCCATTACAGATGGTTGTGAGCCACCATGTCGGTGTTGAGAAGGACCTCTGGAAGAGCAGTCAGTGCTCTTACCCGCTGAGCCATCCATCCATCCATCTATCCTTCTACTCTGCAACAAATGCTCTTGACCCTGAGCTAGTGCTTCCGGCCCTTATTTAATTTTTAAAACAGAGTCTCCTGTAACCCAGGGTAGCTTTAAGCTAGCCAACTTCTTTTTGTTTGTTTGTTGAGACTGGGTTTCTATATGTAGCCCAGGTGTCCTAGAACTTGATTTATAAATCAGGCTGCTCCTGCCTCCCTCCTTATTTTTTTTTTTATGATCTTCCAGCATCTGCCTCCTGACTGTGGCGCTGCAGCGTCTGCCTCCTGACTGTGGCGCTGCAGCGTCTGCCTCCTGACTGTGGCATTGCAGCTGTCTGCCTCCTGACTGTGGCACTGCAGCTGTTTGCCACCATGCTTAATTTTATTTATATGCTTTTGTATTTTATCAACTGTGCTATATACATCTCCAGCCTAAGTCTTAAAGTTTTCATAAAAAAGATTATTTTTAAGTGTGTGTGTGTATGTGTGTGTACTTGTGCATGAGATCACAGTGTCTGAGAAGGCCTGAATCATCACTCCCCCTGAAGCTACATTTATAAGCAATTGTGACCCGTCTTGACTTGGGTGTTTGGAACTGAACTTTGACCTTTGTAAAAGCAGTACATGCTATTGACTGTGCAGTCATTTCTCCAGCCCCCTCTTTTTACTTATTTATTTTTAAAAAAGATTTACTTATTTTATTGTATGTGAGTATACTGTAGCTGTCTTCAGACACACCAGAAGAGGGCATCAGATCCCATTACAGATGGTTGTGAGCCACCATGTGGTTGCTGGGAATTGAACTCAGGACCTCTGGAAGATTATTCAGTGTTTGGTTTTTGGGGTTTTTTTTTTTTTTTTGTGTGTGTGGTTTTTCAAGACAGGGTTTCTCTTTATAGCCCAGGCTGTCCTGGAACTCACTCTGTAGACCAGGCTGGCCTCAAACTCAGAGATCCATCTGCCTTTGCCTTCCAAGTGCTGGGATTAAAGGTGTGCGCCACCACTTCCCAGCTCACTCAGTGCTCTTAACCACTGAGCCATCTCTCCAGTCCCTCCAGCCCCCTCTTAAATGCTTATTCTCCTTCCTCAGTCTCCCTGTTTCTGGGTTTATAAGCCTGTACTAACACAGTAATCAATCACTTGTGGTACAGGATAGAACCCAGGGCCTCACACATGAGTGGCTAGCCAGCCTTTGGCCTCGGAGCTTTGTGACCTGTGCTCCTTGCTTCTTCACAAAGTTTTCTTTGAAGACTGTATCTCTTCTACATTGTACAGATACAGATATACAGAATGGCATATGAACCTTCGACTCAAAGGGTTAATGATACAGAGATGTTAAAGGACCAGAAGACCAGAGCGGAGCTCATGGCAAACTCTCTTCTGGCAACCAGCAAACCGTGAGACCTCCATCTGCCTCAGAGGGCTGGTAAATGGAGTAACCCGGGGAGAGAGATTTGCAGAGTGTTTACCTGGGCTCAGGGCCCCAACAAGTGCTCACTAAAGGAGGCTGTCTCTAAGAGCCTCTGTCCAGGAAATCTGAGCCCCAGTGGGTTAATTATCTTCAGACAGAAAACAAGGCTGACTTCCCCAGACAGCAAGGTGTGTGTGTGGGGGGAACAGATGACCCAAACAGACAGTTACAGTTCAGCTAAAGCAAGTGCTGATCTTTAATCTTTTATGGACGTGTGTAATACATTAACTATTATAGCTATCTTCTCCAGGCAGCTTAACCCCTGGTCAACCTGCAGCTGGGATGAGTTGGCTGGATAGAAGGGAACAGGTAAATATGGCAATTACCTTCAGGCAGCAACTTTTTAAGTAACCCCCACCCTAGAATAAATGGTTCCTGCTGTTTGTCACCCAGGGGTGGTGCCAGAAGATAAACTCTAGAGTCAGCACCCGGGGAGGAGCATTAGACACCAAACGACCTGGCGTGTTTTCCTCTGTCCTCCCAAACCAAACTCCTCAAGACCAAGGACTGTATCGTTTATTTGTCACTGGATGTTTCCTGATAGTGATTACTATTAAAAACAAGCTGCAGTTATCATAATAGGAGACAAACAAACAAACAAAGCCACTCCAAAGGCGCAGCGCCACTAACGATGTGCATCTTTGTGGAGGACGACTCTATAAGGTTCAACTCCTTTTCTTAATGCTAAGGTGTTTGAACCCATGTGTGCCAAGTTTCACTTATAATGAATGCACAGACACACGTGCCTAGAAGGGTTTCTCTTTCTTGTTCTTTTTTTCTTTAGTGGGCAGAGGAGGGTGGACAAGGACTTCTCTAGTTCAGGATGGTTTTGAACTCAATATGTAGCCAAGGATGACCTTGAACTACTGATCCTCTTGCTGGGATCAAAGGCATGTGCCACCACACGCTGTTTTAGCCTGTGGTGTTTTATCTGCTAGGCACCTCCTCTATCACCAAACTATAACCTAGCCCATTATTGATTTAAGACAGGATCTCCTTAGGTGGCCAAACTGACAATTCTCCTATCTTCCAAATTTTGGGATTATAGGAATTCAACATCATGCTCACAAACTGTGGTCTTGTTTTGTAATTTAATTTATGTTGTTATTGGTGTGTGTATGGTGTGTGTGTGTGTGTGTGTGTGTGTGTGTGTGTGTGTGTATGGTGTACGTACACCATAGGCCAACTTTTGGGAACTAATTGTCTCTTCCCACCGTGTGCTCTGGGATCAAACTCAGGTCATCAGGTCATCTCTTTTATCTGCTGACCCATCTGGGCAGCCTCTTACTGGTTGGTTTTGAAGTGGAGTATTGTTATGTTACTAGCTGCTGGTGTTCAGTGATCCTCCTGCCTCAGCTTCCTAAGTAGCTGACATTATAGGTATCCTCCACTACGTCTGGCTTGGATGACTAATGAAAACAAGTGGCCAGAGAAGGCACAGCTAAAAAAATGAGGAGGATTTGAGAGAGACTTCAGAGATAGTAAAGCCCACTTCGCTGGCATGAAGACCTGAGACCCCCAGAACCCACAGAAATAGAAAGAACATTGTAGCATGCTTGTATTCACCCCTGTGCAGGGGAAGCCGAGACCTCGGATCTCTGGGTATTGCTGGCCAGTCAGCCAGTCTAGCCTACTTGGTAAGCTCTGGCACAAATGAGAGTCTGTCTCCAAAAAGAAGAAGGAGAAGAAGAGGAAGAGGAGGAGGAGGAGGAGGAGGAGGAGGAGGAGGAGGAGGAGGAGAGGAAGAAGAAGAAGAAGAAGAAGAAGAAGAAGAAGAAGAAGAAGAAGAAGAAGAAGAAGAAAAACAACAACAACAACAACAAGAAGGGTGAAGAGCTCTTGAGCAACTGTAGTCGTTACAGTTGACCTCTGGCCTCCACATGTACTCTGGCACACATACATATGAATCCCTCACACACACTTACCCATTTACACACACACACACACACACACACACACACACACACACACACACACACATACAAATTCATGCTTTAAAAAAAAGATTTGCAGGGAGATATAAAGCAAGACAATGAACCCCACAGGTTTCTGGAAGGCTGAACAACGGCAGAAGACTGAAGCCATGAAGAAGTTAGATCTGTGAGCAGGGCAGGGCTGGAGTGAGCGGCACAGGTGGGGAGGGTTGGCTGTACCTAGTCAGAGAGGTGAAGGGACGAGGGCAGATCATCTCAGCATTTAATCACCTTGACTTTACTCTCACAGAGATAGGAACAGACTTGATGTCACAGAGAACTGAATTTAAATATGAGATCAGACATTTAGTAGCAGTGTGCCCCCCTCTCTTTCTCTCTTTCTCTCTTTTTCTCTCAAGTGTTAGGATTACAAATGTGCACCACCATGCCCAGTTCCTGTTCCTCTTTCAAATTTTCACCTTGTCTAAGCTTTAATAGAGGCCTGGTTGTCTCAGTGACCCACATAAATCACTGGACATTCTGTTCTGAAATTAGCATCGATATAGGAGAAGCAGGCTTCCTCCAGTCATGACCTCACAGAACACTTATCATTTGCCAAAAAAAAAAAAAAAAAAAAAAAACTACTACTATAACCTCAGTCACCCAAGGCAAAAATCTGGACAATTCTGACTCTGTCTTCTCTCTCCTCCCTCCATTTTCTGGTCGTTAAACCTATTCTGTCTTCTCATCCTTCTCCTTCTTCTTTAGGACAGAGTCGCAGGGGAGGGGCTATAGTTTAGTGATAAAATACTTGCCTCAAATGCATGATGTCCTACGTTCAGTCTCTATTATGTCAAAAAATATTCCCAAAGAGACTGGGTTTTATGTATGCTGAGCCAGCTTCAAACTTATCTGAAGTCCTAATCTTAATGCCTCCAGCTCCTGGGTCCTGGGATTATAGGTGAACATCTTCATCACTCTGCATTCATCCTTCAACTGAGGACTTCACATACGCAAGTCGACCTACACTACTATGGCCTTTAATTCAGGGTGGGGGACAGCATGTAGCCCATGCTAAGTCTTCCTTTGTCTTCCGAGTGCTGGAATTAAAAGCATGTGCCACAAGGACCTGCTTATTTTAAATTCCATTTATTGTTTATTCTTGTGTAGGGGCACACATGTGCCATGGTATAAATATGGAGGTCAGAAGACAACTTTTGTGACTCTCTCATTCCAATGTTTGCATCCCTGATAGACAAGGCATGTTATCAGGCTTGGTCCAGACATTTTTTTTTTTTTTTTTTTTTACCTACTATGGCATAGCACCAGCCTTTTATTGTTTTGTTTTGTTTTTACTAGCATATATTAATTACACATAATCATGGGCTTCATATGACATTTTCACATGCGTACAGAATATTTATTGCTCCTAGCCATACATACCCCACTAATCTCTCTAGCCCCTCCCCAATCCCACTGATTCCCCCCACTCCTTCCTGACTAGTCCCCCTTTCTACTTCCATTTTGGTTTCCCCAGTGTATTTCATTGGTTTTGCTTACAGGAGCATGTGTGTTTTATTGGTAGCTCGCGGCACTGAGGAAAATGTCCCTCCTTCACCTATTAAACTTTAATTGCTGGAAGTCTTTAGGGAGGGGTGGGGCCTCCCAAACCTCTCCCTTCTCTCTGACAGGACGGGCCCAATCTTAAGCAGATCTAGTATAGGTAAGCACAACACTGTGAGTTCAAAATGGCGATGACCACACCATGCCCGGAAGTCAACATTTGACAGCAGGAGCACCACCCCTTCCTCAGGCCTCCTCTTCTGTGATGCTCTCTGAGCTGTGGAGTGTTACTGAGGCCTCTCTCACTCATGGCTGAGCATCCAGCAGTCTCTAGTCTTATCCCTCTGACCAGCTGGTGAGAAGTGACCCCTGCCCATTGCAAAAAGAAGCTTCTCTGAAGAAAGCTGAGAGCACTATTAACCTATACCTACAAACATATCTATTTGAAGGCAATTTGACTGGTACCTCATGTCCTTCAGCAAAACAACAGCAGTGTCTTCTACTAGTATCGGTGACCTCACAAGCCACAGGCTTTTGACTAGGTTTACAGCACCAGATTGGAATTCCTCCTGTGGTGCAGGCCTCAAGTCCAACCAAAAAGTCTTAATAGTTAGTTCCTCCATATCAAAAGTGTCATGGGGTTGGTGAGATGGCTCAGCAGTTAAGAGCACTGACTGCCCTTCTGGAGGTTCTGAGTTCAATTCCCAGCAACCACACAGTGGCTCGCAATCATCTGTAATGAGATCTGATGCCCTCTTATGGGGTGTCTGAAGACAGCTACAGTGTACTTACATATAATAAATAAATAAATAAATCTTTGGGCTGGAACAAGCAGGGCGGGAGTGAGCAGAGCAAGCGGGGCCAGAGCGAGCACCAGCAGTTTTGCTTGTCTGGTCTGTAGTGTTGCATGTAGGTTCATAGTATGCTCTTTCTCCCCCTCCCTGCATGGTGTGTGTGTGTGTGTGTGTGTGTGTGTGTGTGTGAATTTTGAGACAGAGTCTCATTGTGTAACCATGGCTGGCCTGGAACTCACTAACATAGCCCACACTATCCTGGACCTCACAGACATCTATCTGCCTCTGCCTCCCATGCCCCACCTGGACTGGCTCACCATGCTGTTCAATATCATCAGCTAATGAATAGAGTGGTGGCTCACACTCATGATTGTCCTGAGCCCTGAGTTCCAGGAAAGCTTGGGCTACAGTGTGAGACCAAGCGTCTCACATTACTTTTTCATTACCCTTTTAGAACATTGCATTACAGATGTTATTAGTATTATTTACAGCGCTGGGGATCAAACCTTAGGCCCAAAGCCCTGTACCACTGACCTATATAGCCCTGCATTTTTCTTTTTTTCTTTTTTCTTTTTTTTGGTTTTTCGAGACAGGGTTTCTCTGTGCAGTCCTGGCTGTCCTGGAACTGCCCTGCATTTTTCTTAATCTTAAATACTCAATTTCTTGATGTTGTCTGGACGTCATAAGTGATAGTGTAGATAAATACAGAACTAGATCATTCCATGAGTAGAAAGAAAGAGGTATTGGAGGTCAAACTGTCAATGTCTCAGGATGGGGTGGCAGAAAGAAGAGCAAAATGGCAGAAAAGCAAGCCGATTTTATGTGACAGCAGGGTGGCGCCTTGAGCTGATACAAGCTGCCCAGACTGACTGGGAACCAGGTGCCCTTGCCTGAGGAAGATGATCTTTGGGGAAATGTTAAGGGGAAAGGGGTTCTGGAGAATTAGGGGTGTCTCACCCTACTCAGTCCCTTATGTGTTTGTAACATGTACAGGGTTCAATAAGTACTTGTTGAATTTAAAATCTCCATTTATTATGTATGTATTTGTTTATTTAATGTATATGTATGCCAAAATGTATGTGTGCCATATATGTCATTTATGTCCTGTATAGGTGTCCATGGGTGCCAGATGAGAGTGTCAGATCCCTTGAAACTAGAGTTACAGGTGGTTGTGTTAGGGACTGAACCTAGGTCCTCTGAATAACAGCAAGTGCTCTTAAGTGCTTCGCCATCTTCCTAGCTCCTAGTTATTTATTTATATTTTGTATGATGAGTGTTTTTCAAGCCTGTATATATGTGTACCACACGGATGCAGTGACTGACGTGGTCAGAAGAGGTAATGGATACCCTGGAAGGGGAATTATAAATGGTTGTTAGCCACCACGTGGGAGTTGGGGACCTCTGTGAAAACAGCAGGGGCTCTTAACTGCTCAGCCATCTCTCTAGCTCTAATTAATTAATTAATTAATTAATTAGCTAACTAATTAAACTTTGAAAAATCTCACAATTTTGTTTAAGCGTTGAATAGCTCTGGTGGAGAGACTCTTACCGCAGCCTCCTGAGGTTCTCAGATTTGGGCCGTGCCTGGTCCTATGTATTTAAAGTTGTGGTATGCACAGTAAATTGAACAAGTTTGCTGTCGTTTTGTATTAAACTTATGGGCTTGCACACGTCAGACAAGATTCTAGCACTGCGGTCTATAAGTACACAACACTGTGCTTAGCGTTTCCGATTTACAACACCCCCCCCTTATTTTTTAAATTTAATTTAATTTTTAATTTATTCTCTTTACATTCTGCTGCCAGCCCCGGACCCTTGCCTCCCTTCTTTTTCAATGCGACTCTCCCTCTTCGCTCCCCCCAGTGGCTGAGTTCAAAATTTAAATATAGTATCCAATCAGTTTCAAGAGATCTGATCAAAACATCCAGGTCGTCGAAGTTGAAAAAAAAAAAAACAAAAAACAAACAAACAAAAAAAAATCAAAAAACCATATCCTAGAGCTGTCCTATGACGTAAAAGCCTACAGTCACCTCCCAGGGTACTACTCTAGACTAGGACCCCAAAGCAACAGCAGCCCCACACCTTGCGCGTGCGCTCTTGCACATCGGTGCCAGAAGGCGGGCGCGTTCCTTGCCATCTCGGCACCCTTACTTTTTGGTGCGGTAGCGGAGAAGTTTCCTGTCCCTCAGCTTCCTACCGGAAGTGCTTTAGAGAATGTTTGGCGGTTTCTCTGGATCTGTGCTTGCGGGATTTGGGGGTGCGGATTGCGGGTGTGCACGCGTGGATTTAAGTCCAGCTTTGCAGGGATCTGTAGCGCGAACGGAGACGTGTTGCTAGTGTAAGTGCACACGTGTCCCGGATCCCCGCGTGGGAGGACCGGTGCAGTCACTTTAACTTCACGTTTCCCTCCTGGCTGGTTTGCAAAGGCGTTTTCAGAAAGGCAGAACCAGTTCTAGTGAGATCTCTGCGTGTGCCTTGGGGCCCTCTCTGAGTCTCCATGGCCTCTGCATAGAATGAAGGGTATACAAGGTCCTTAGGTCCCTTTCGGCTCTTTTGTTTTGGGTTTTTTGAGACAGTCTCACTGTGATGCCCTAGTTGGCCGGGATTTGCTATATAGACCAGTCTAGCCCGAAGCTGCAGCCGTCTTCATAACTCGGTCGCCGAGTGTTGAGATTACAGATGTTCCCTCAACACCGTGGGCTTTTATTTCTTTACGTTTGGATAAGAGGCCTCTCATCTTAGCCCAAGGTGACGTCACCTTTTTTTGAATATGTATGTCGGTTTCATTTGAGCCAGCTAGTGGGTGGGGGAGACGAGGGTGGTTAAATGCCCTTGGTCTTATTTTAAAAGAGAGGTTTCGGAACAAGGGGTTGCATAGTTGCCTCAAGATTACATAGAAAACGTTTATAAGGTTCAGAGCTTGAGACTAGATGGTTATTCCATATCACCGGGGCTAGAACCGGTTCCTGGAACCGGCTGTATAAGCAGATGTTCAAAGTTATGAATGAATGAGCTTTGGTTTCAAGGCCAGTGCCACAGCAAACAGTGTGTGAACAAGTGTGATTCTTCCAGGTGTATCCCGTGCTTACCCTGTTGGAAGATCTGTTTGCAGTTCTGTTGTCGTCTTGAACCTAATTAGAGGCATCATGGAGGCACCTCCAGTCACCATGATGCCAGTCACTGGGGGCACCATTAACACGATGGAGTACCTCCTGCAGGGTAAGTCAGCCAGGGAGCTTGCATTAGCAAGTTTTCATTTTTTTTCTGGTTAGAGCAAGCCGAGATGACTTAAAGGCAACTGCACTGTTCCTGTCACCCAGTAAGTAACTATGTTTAAAAGAGGGTGGATGGGAAGATGGCCCAGTGGCCAGAAACTCACTGTAGACCAGTCTGACCTCAAGTGCCTGGAATTACAGATGTGTTCTACACTAGTCTGTTTTCTTTCTTTTTTCCTTTCTTTCTTCTCCTCCTCCTTCTTCTCCTCCTCCTTCTTCTTCTTTCTTCTTTTTCTATTTTTGTTTCTCGAGACAGGGTTTTCTTTGTGTAGCCCTCACTGTAGTTGAACTTGTTCTGTAGACCAGACTGGCCTCAAACTCAGAACTCAGAGATCCACCTGTGCTGCAATTAAAGGCACAAGCCGCCACCACCTGGCTTTCATATATTTTCTTTCTTTCTTTCTTTCTTTCTTTCCTTCTTTCTTTCTTTCTTCCTTTCTTTCTTTCTTTCTTTCTTTCTCTCTTTTCTTTTTTTTGTTATTTGTTTTTTGTTTTTTTTGTTTTTTGCTTTTTGAGACAGGGTTTCTCTGTGTGGCCTGGCTGTCCTGGAACTCACTCTGTAGACCAGGCTGGCCTCAGACTCAGAAATCCGCCTGCCTCTGCCTCCCAAGTGCTGGGATTAAAGGCGTGCACCACCACCGCCCGGCAGCAGATTTTTAAATCTTATTTCATCTATATGAGTGTGTTGCCTGCCTGTGTGTGTCTGTCAGACAAGTGTGTCCAGTTCCCTGAAATTGAGTCGTAGGTAGTTGTGAGCCACCGTGTGGGTGCTGGTGGAACCTGAGCCCAGGTCCAGTGCTCTGAGCTCCTGAGCCACCTCTCCAACCCTCAGGCTGACCTCTGGCTGGGTGGCCAGGGACAGTTCTGACCTTCTGACCTTGCCTAACTACATACATTTAGTGTGCGTGCTGACTGGGCTGTAGCTGTTGGTGAGGTTTAACATTGTTATGTCATACTTCATTCATTTTGGTATGAATCTCAGTAAGTTCCTGCTTTTTGTTGCTCAGTGACCTCTAATGTATATCTGAGCACATCATAGTGCCCTTACCTCTCTTCCTACAGTTGGCCTGGCATCTGGTCTACTTCTAGTTTTTGGCTACAATGAAAACAGCTGCAATAGGTCAAGGGACATGCTCTTTCCCTTCATTATGTGGGTGCTGAGGATTGAACTCAGGTCATTAGGCTTGGCAGCAAGCACCTCTACCCACTGAGCCATCTCATTGGCCCCTCCTAAATGTTCTTGAGTAAACATTTAAATTTTGGCCTTGAACAATTGGCTTGTATCTTTTTATTTATTTTTGGAGACTCAGTCCTATTATTATTATTTTATTTTAAGATTTTTAAAATACCATTTTTAATTCTGTGTGCATGTGTTTCAGGGTACCCATGCATGGGAGGCTGGAGGTGTTGGGATCCTTGGAGTTGGAGCCACTTGTTGTGGGTGGGACTGAACTCTAGTCTCTGGAAGGGCGGTACAAACTCTACCACTGAGCTGTTTTCCAAGTTTGACTCTTGCAGCGACTCCACTGCCTCAGTCTCCTCAGTGCCATCATCCTGGCTCAGTAGAGTAACACAGCTTTGTTGTTGTTTAATCTTATTTTTATAGTGCTAGGCATGGAACCCTGAGCTTTGTGCATCAGTTCTTGACCACTAAGCGCCCTCCCTCAGCCTTGGTCCTCCAGGACCCTTGATCAAACCCAAGGCCTTGCATCCAGAACACATGGTCTCCCACAGGTCTACACCCAGCTACAATGATTTATTTCCAGTCAATGAAATTCTTCCATTTATGGAACAAATTAAAATTTTCCTTTTTATATAATTATACTTGAGAACACCCCTTTAATCCTGGTAAGGCAAGCAGGTGCTGGAGCAACAGCTCAGAGCTACAGCCTGACCCACTGACAGAGAAAGATGGGGGCCAGCTTTTGAAAACTCCCATTGACACACCTCCTCCAACTAGGACATTCCTCCTAGTCCTTCCCTAAATAATACCAAGTAGAGATTAGACATTCAAATACAGGAGCCCGTGGGGGCCTCTCTCACGCAAACCACCACCAGGCATTTGCTGCTAAGTCTGACAACCTAGGGTCAATCTGTGGGACCCACAGGTGGAGAGAATCAGTTCTAGCAGGTTATCTTCCAAACAACATTTACGTGCCATTGTATTCGGGTGTTTGCCGAGACAGGAATGACTAAATATAAAAAAGGTTTGAATAAACAAATAAATAGAATCCTGTGGATTGTTCTTATGAAACGTATAGAACTTTCCATTTGGTGTGTGTATTTATCTTTTGCTAGTTTCATGACCCTAAATGACGTGAGAGCCTGGACTCATTGTGTTTTTGCCTCTTCAGGAAGTGTTTTAGACCACAGTCTGGAAAGTCTCATCCATCGCCTCCGTGGTCTGTGTGACAACATGGAGCCCGAGACTTTCCTCGATCACGAGATGGTCTTCCTGCTTAAGGGCCAGCAGGCCAGCCCATTTGTCCTAAGGGCCCGGCGCTCCATGGACAGGGCAGGGGCGCCCTGGCATCTTCGTTACCTGGGACAGCCTGAAATGGGAGACAAGAACCGCCACGCCCTGGTGCGCAACTGTGTGGACATCGCCACATCTGAGAACCTCACGGACTTCCTGATGGAAATGGGCTTCCGCATGGACCATGAGTTTGTCGCCAAAGGACACTTGTTCCGGAAGGGCATCATGAAGATTGTGGTATACAAGATTTTCCGAATCCTGGTCCCAGGGAACACAGACAGCACCGAGGCCCTGTCTCTCTCCTGTCTTGTGGAATTAAGTGTTGTCGCCCCAGCGGGGCAGGACATGGTCTCTGATGACATGAGGAGCTTTGCAGAGCAGCTCAAGCCTCTGGTTCACCTGGAAAAAATAGACCCCAAAAGACTGATGTGATAAAGACAGTCTATCCGCCTGGGAGGCCTGCCCTTGCCAGGGAGGTGAGAGGCCTCACAAGTGCCCCAGGTACTGCTGCCAGCTTGGCCTGCTTCCTTCGGGAAGATGGATGGGGAGAATTTGGTTCCTTTGAACTGTTTTCTTCACTTGATAATTTCATTTTCTTTTTCTTTTTCTTTTTTTTTTTTTTCAACAGGGTTTTACCATGTAGCCCTGGCTTCCTTGGAATTCGCTACATAAACTAACTAGCCTGAAACTCAGAGGTCCCTGTACTTCCTGCCTAAGTGCCCTAAGTTAAGGGTCCTTATTAAACTTGACTGTTCATCTTCTTGATAGGCTTTTCCAAGGAAAGACCCAGGATAACATAGAGATTTGTTCAAGTCCTCCCTCCACTCAGAAAGAGGGAACTGGAGTAAATTAGCTTTTCAGAGGAAACGGTCAAAAAACAACTCTGATAATTGTTTCGCTTTTTCTTTTTTTTAGAAAAGCATTTTCTTATTCCTTTATTTATTTGTCGTTCATGTTTTTAGTTGTGTTTTGCCATTAATATACAAGGTTTATAATGGTGGTGTGAGCTGGCATTGTGTGGTAATAAAGACTGAAAAGAGTCAGTTGTGATTCTGATTCTTACTCGACTCCTTACTATTCTGCTTCTTAAGTATTTGCTATTACTATTATTGTTACTGTGTATGATGCCTGTGGGCCACACCTGTGAAGGACCAGAGGCCTCTCCAGGACCCACATGGGAGAAAGAACTGACTCCTGCATGTCACAAATGTAATCAAAAACATTCAAGCAGCTAGTGATAGAGAGATGGCTTAGCTGTTAAAGAGCACTGGCTGCTCTTGCAGAGAAGATCCAGGCTTAATTCCAATCCCTACTTGGTTGCTAACTGCAGTTCTAGGTGATCTGATGCTCTCTTTTGAACTTCACAGGCACACAGTACACAGACATGTTCAGGCAAGAAAAGGGCCAGGTGGCGGTGGTGCATGCCATTAACATTAGTCCTACCACTCAAGAGGCAGAGGCAGGCAGATCTGTGGTCTACAGAGCAAGCTCCAGGACAGCCAGGGCTACACAGAGAAACCCTGTCTCAGGACAAAAAAAGCTCATAGTCTTACACTTGAAAATCAGATATTTTTCTCTTTCTTATTTTTTTCTTTTAGTCATTTTCTTTTTGATTCTACATTTCTTAGGAGTCTTACCCAGGACAAACAATCCCAGTGACATTCACTGTTGGCTCCCAGCAGTGCTTCAGTGCGCATGAGGTCAGAGGACAGCTTCCAGCAGTTCTGTGTTTTCACCACACGGGGCCTGAGTGGAACGCCGGTTGTCAGGCTTGGCAGCAAGCACCTTTATTCACTTTTCCTTTCCAGATGAGTTCTCTCACAGCCTGCAGCTCAGTTTCATCTAGACAGACTGGCCAGGGGCCCCTTGGCTCTCTTCCCCTCACCCTCCCCGCAGCAGGATTACCAGAAGTGAGCCACCACCTCCAGCTGGTGCACTGGACCTGAACTCAGATTTCTGAACTGGCTCAGCAATGCTGTACCTGCTGAGTTATAGCCTCAGTCCCTTGCAATTTTTCTTTGTAGAGATGTTTTAACCTTTTGTGAAAGTAGTATATTTGAGCCATCCTGTTGTCAAAGGTATCAGGAAGGCTGAGACAGGAGGATCACAAATTCAAGGTCAGGGTGAGCTACATAGCAAGATCCTGTCTCAAACCGCCTCAAAACACACACATAATCACACACGGGAAAAGCACATTTTTATTGATGGAGCATTTTAAAACCAATAAAATATCAGAAATGGTTCTTTTGTTGCTATGCCTGTTGCATGTGTAGTTGTGGAGGTCTGCAAACCACTGCCTGTATACTGTGTTTGCTAGTTTTTAGAACTTAAAACATTTTTTTTTTCTCAGCCAGGCATGGTGACTGAGCCTTCAGCTAGGCATGGTGGCCCAGCATGCAGGAGGCAGAGAAAGACAAATCACTAAGTTTGAGGCCAGCCTTGTCTACAGAGCAAGTTCCAGGACAGCCAGGGCTACATAGAAGAACCCTGTCTCAAAAAAAAAAAAAAAATATTGACAATCAAAATTTATTTCATGATTTCTCTTTTTGTTTGTTTGTTTTGAGACTCACTGTGTGGTACTGATTGGCCTGAAACTTTTTCTTTTTTTTTTTTTTTTGTTTGTTTTTTTTGTTTTTTCGAGGCAGGGTTTCTCTGTGTAGTCCTGGCTGTCCTGGAACTCACTCTGTAGACCAGGCTGGCCTCGAACTCAGAAATCCGCCTGCCTCTGCCTCCCAAGTGCTGGGATTAAAGGCGTGCGCCACCACCGCCCGGCTGGAACTTTTTCTATACCAGGGTGGCCTTGAACTCACATAGATCCATCTTGCCTCTGCCTCCTGAGTGCTGGAGTTAAATGCCTGTGCCAATATCCCTGACCATAACTCACTTTGGATCTTAGTTTGTCATTCAAAGTATTATATGAGGGATGGAT
The DNA here is from genome assembly GCF_004785775.1 of Grammomys surdaster. NCBI lineage: Eukaryota > Metazoa > Chordata > Mammalia > Rodentia > Muridae > Grammomys > Grammomys surdaster. The sequence continues at coordinate 5,391,211 of NW_021621113.1, read as the reverse complement.
TATAGCCCAGTATAGACTGCTTGGCTAGCATGTATAAGATCTTAGGTTCCATAACCAATACCACTCAAACACAAAAACTTACACAAACTGTCAAACGAGACAGTTTTTCCTCATTCGTTCCAGCTATCAGAGAAGCTGAAGTCTGAGAACACATGAGTCCAGGAACGTAAGATCCAGTTTGGACAATATAGCAAGACTCAGGTGGGGGTGGCACACACCTTTAATACCAGCATCAAGAGACAAAGGCAGACAGATTTCTGGGAATTCAAGGCCAGCCTGCTCTACAGAGTGAGTTCCAGGTGAGAAACTGTCTAAAAAAGTTTTTTAAATAACCCCAAAACGTGTAAATGTGTGTGTGTGTATACATATATATATACACACATGTATGCAAACATACACATACATATATAAATATATATATACATACATACATACATACATACATACATACATAATTTCCAAGGAAACAAAAAGATGGGAGACAGGAAGGGAGGAGGAACAGAGGCAGAAGAGCCAAGGGAACAGAGAAGGGAAGGCAAGATGGCTCAGCCAGAAAACATATACCTGCTGTTAAGCCTGAGGAGCTATTTTGATCCTTGGGACCACATGATGGAAAGAGAGCATTGATTCTCAAAGATTGTCCTCTGACCTCCACACATGCCCTAGCACACAGACATGCATGGGAAAACACTACATTTAAAAGAGAGAGACTCCTAACCAGATGGGTGGTACATCTCCAGTTCTAGCTCCATGGAGGCTGAGGCAGGATTGCAAATTTCAAGCCAGTCTGGAACACATAAGAAGTATCCCTCGGCCAGGCATATTGGCACATGGCTTTAGTCCCAGGGTTCGGGAAGCAGAGGTAGGCAGATCTTTTAAGGCCAGCCTGGTCTCTAGAGCAAGTCAAAGGATATCCAAGCCTACACAGAAAAACCCTGTCTTGATAAACAATAACAAGAAGAAAGAGGAGAAAGAGGAAGGGGGGGGGGGAGAAAGAGAAGGGAGGAGAAGAAAGGAAGAAGAGGAAACGGAGGAGGAGGAGAAGTGTTCCTTCATGATCTTGGCTTCCATTTATAGCTCTCCAAGTTCTTACAGTGAGGGGCTGTAACCTGGGGGTTGTAAGATAAAATAAGCCTTTTATTTCCCGGACTGTTTTTGGCCATAGTATTTCCCACAGCAACAAAGCAAACTAGGACATGCTGTCAGAATGTGTTAGTGCAATCACTCAGACGCTGCTCCTTAGTGTGCGGCCTCCCCTCTGTTTCTAACAGCTGCTGTTTATTCTGTGCTAGATAGTCTTCCTTTTCAGCCCAGGCCAGCCTTGAACTTGAGGTAGTCCTTCTGCTTTGACCTCCAAAGGGCTGAGATTAGAGGTGTGAACTACTATACCTAGTTCTAAATTATACTTTTATTTTCTCCCACATATAACCACACAATTGAATTTATTTTGTTTCTGTTTTTATTCTGAGGTATCGTCTCATGAAACACAGCCTGGTTTCATCCTTCTGAGGTAGTGGGGCTGACCTTGAACTCAGCAGAAATCTGCTTGCTCCCACCTCTGGAGTGCTGAGATTAAAGGCATGCACTACCATGCCCAGCCTCATCTTCTTAAATTACATTGTGTGGTTGTGTGTGTGTGTGTGTGTGAGTGTGTGCACGTGCACACAAATGGAGTTACAAGCACATCCTTACCTGCACATCTTGGCTTGAGGGTGGAGATAAAACAACAGCCTGTGGGAGTGTATTCTTCCCTTCCACTGAGGCAACCTCTCAGACATCCTGTATTTTCTTATATTAACTTTGATTTTAACTTTCACATTTTAGCCTTTAAACCACTTGAAGTCTGTCTTCTACATAGTTTCAAGTAGAGAGACCCACCTTTCTTCTGCCGGAGGTGAATTAGTTTCTGTCACCACCTGGGACAAATCCCTCTGGGTCTCTGTGGTGTGCCACCTTTATCACACATTAACTTCCCACACCCAGACTGTCTTAAGCTCCCCTCTCTACTCCACTGGCCTTTTCTTTGTTACCTGCCAGCAGCTGGCAGAGCCATGTTTTTATTGGCTTTGTGGTAGATCCAGTTCTACCAGTAGGGCAGGTATCCCTACTTTGCTTTTCCCCTCAAAACCGACTTAATTTACAAAGGCCACAGCCCCACACATCTATAACCCCAGCACTTGGGAGAGGCAAGCAGCATATAGATGAGAATGCGTGGCCAAGAATTTATATGGAAAAAAAATCCTTTCTTTTTCCTTCTTGAATAATAACTGTTCATGTACTCACATATGGGAATTCCCATCTTCCTCTTAAGAAGATGTCAAGTTTATGAGGGAGGAGTTTTGTTTCATTTTCTGCTCTAACCCATGCACGTGCCAGACTGGTCTAAGGTAGCTCCCTGGACAGTTACTAAGCAAATGAATGAAATGTTTTTTTGTATGTGTGTGTGTGGTTTTTCAAGACAAGGTTTCTCTGTATGTCTCTGGCTGTCCTGGTGGTACCGATCTTTAATCTCAGCACTTGGAAGGCAGATAGGTGGATCTCTATGAGTTCAAAGTCATATATACTGTCTGGCTCTTCATACGAAAAGAATGCTCATTCCTTGGTACACTACAATTTAGTTGCAGTCACAGGTAATAACACACACACACACACACACACACACACACACACACACACTCACACACAAATTTTCTTTTATTCTGCTTGTTGAGGCCAGGTATCACTCTAGGTCTAGAACTCTAGCCTCAGCTGGTCTTGAACTCATTGCAGGATGCCTGTCTCAGCCTCCACAGTGTAAGAGCACTCCCAAGTGGTAGATTATTTGCTGAGCATGTTAAAGTCCTAGGGTTTGATTCTCAGGACCACATGAGAAAAGAAAGAGTTTTGCTGCTTGTTTATGACAGGACCTCATACAGTCCACCTTGATCTTGAACTTGCTATGTAGCCAAGGCTGGCCTTAAACTCCTAAGTCTCATGTTGGAGATATGGCTAACTAGTTGCTCTTTCAGAGGATCTCTGTTCAATTCCTAGCACTCACTTGGGAGGATCATAACTGACTGTATCTCCCATCCCAGGCATTCCAAGGCTCCCTTCTGGCCTCTGTGGGTACTGCATACACATAGTGTATAGCCGTAGATGGTGGCAGAACACCTATATACATAAATTAAAGGGTTTTTGTTGTTGTTGTTGGTTTTTTTTGGTTTTTCAAGAAAGGGTTTCTCTGTGTAGCCCTGGCTGTCCTGGAACTCACTCTGTAGACCAGGCTGGCCTCGAACTCAGAAATTCACCTGCCTCTGCCTCCCAAATTCTGGGATTAAAGGCGTGCGCCACCACTGCCTGGCTCAAATTAAAGGTTTTTTAAAAAAACAACTAGCCACGTGTGGTGGTACACCCCTTTGATCCTAGCAGAGGCAGGTGGAGCTCTGTGAATTTGAGGCCAGCCTGGTCTACATAGTAAGTTCCAAGACAGCCAGGGCTACATAGTAAGATCCTGTCTAGAAAAACAAAAACAAAGCAAACATCAACAACAATAAAAAATAAACAGGGGCTGGAGAGATGGCTCAGCGGTTAAGAGCACTGACTGCTCTTCCAGAGGTCCTGAGTTCAAATCCCAGCAACCACATGGTGGCTCACAACCATCCGTAATGAGATTGGATGCCCTCTTCTGGTGTGTCTGAAGACAGCTACAGTATATTCATAAATAAAGTAAATAAATAAATCTTTAAAATAAATAAATAAATAAATAAATAAATAAATAAACAAAACCACCACGTCTTTCAGTATGCTGCAATACAAATACCACGAGTTATTATTTTCGCAAAGTTGAATGCATACACACCCAATAAATTTAAAAAAAAGTTAAAACTGGGTATACTGGTGCACATCTTCTTTTTTTGTTTGTTTGTTTGGTTTGGTTTGGTTTGGTTTGGTTTGGTTTTTCGAGACAGGGTTTCTCTGTATAGCTCTGGCTGTCCTGGAACTCACTCTGTAGACCAGGCTGGCCTCCAACTCAGAGATCCACCTGTTTCTGCTTTCTGAGCACTGGGAGTAAAGGTGTGCACCACCACCTAACTCCATTACATCATTATTGTTTGTTTGTTTGTTTGTTTGTTTGAGACAGGGCTCTCTGTGTAGCCCTGGCTGTACTGGAACTTGCTCTCTAGACCAGGCTAGACTTGAAATCAGAAATCCATCTGCCTTATCACACCTTTTTTTTTTCGGGGGGGGGGGTTCGAGACAGGGTTTCTCTGTGCAGCCCTGGCTGTCCTGGAACTCACTGTGTAGACCAGGCTGGCCTCAAACTCAGAAATCCGCCTGCCTCTGCCTCCCAAGTGCTGGGATTAAAGGCGTGCGCCACCACCGCCCGGCGATTTGACTTCTTTTTAAAAACAGTTTGTGTATGTATGTATGTATGTATGTATGTATGTATGTATGTATGTATTTTACTATAGGATGTCCCCTAGCACAAGCTGGCCTTGAACTCATAATGTAGCCAAGAATGACTTCGATCTTCTGACTTTCCATGCCTGGTCAATGTGGCACTAAGGTCTAAGCAAGCCCTCTACCAACTGAGCTACATACTCAGCCCTGATCTCTGACCTTTGACCTTTGACAGTAACTAAGAGGTACCATGCATTTCAGGTTTCACCATGTCGGGGAAGTGATTTAAGCTTTCATGAAGTCTATTTCCTTGTGCATGTAATTACAGGCCCACTTTTCAGAAGTAGGTCAAACAAGCTAAACTACCAGTATGGATAAATGCATAAAACCTAGTACATTGTTGCCATGTAGTTGCCAAATATAGGTCAGTTTTATTTTTGTACTGTTTTGTGTATGTAATAGGGGTGTGTGTGTGTGTGTCCATGAGGATTCAGGAGCCATCCACCTTTCTTAGGGACAGGATTGCTTGCTAAACCTGGTGTCAGTCAGGCTAGGTTGGTAGTGAGCAAGCCCCAAGGAGCTTATCTCATTTTCTCAGCACTGGGACTACAAGCCTGGCCCTCATACCCCTATTTCTGTGTGGGCTGTGAGGCTTGAACAGGTCCTCATGCTTGTACGACCTTCTCTTTACCAACTGAGCCATCCCCTGGCCCCTATTTCTGTAGTATTGACAAACCTGTGTGCTTCCTAAGGGGAAGTATGGATTTGCAGTAGAACCTAACGGGTAATGAGCATGAACTTGGAAGTTTGGGTTCAAATTCAAACTTTACTTCAGGGCCTGTGGTGAGGTTCAGTTCTGAGCACGGCTTTGCTTGCTTAGTGTTCAGAGTCTGGTATGTAGCCCTAAAGACAACAGAAATATTCAGGAGCATATTGTCACTATAAGAGTGTTGTCCTAAAAAAAAAAAAAAGTGTTGTCCTAAAAAAAAAAAAAAGAGTGTTGTCCAAACAGAAGCACTTTGTCTCTACCCCACCCCGCCCCATTTGTGATGCTGGAGAGCGGACCCGGGGCACACTCCTTAGGCCTTCTGCTCTATGAACCTCTTCCTATGGACTATACCAGAGGTTAGCCAAGATAATTATAAACATTTAACACACACACAAATATATGTGTGTGTGTGTGTATACAAATAAGCATACATGTGTATATATGCATATGAGTATGTGTGTATTTATATATATGTGTATATGTATATATGTGTAAGGCAGAAGAAGGTGAATCTCTGTGAGTTTGAGGCCAGCAAAAAAAAATATATATATACACACACACACACACACACACACACACACACACACACACACACATATATATATATATATATATATATATATATATATATGGCTGGTTTAAATAAAGGTGCAGGGGTCATCACAATCAGGTAATTGCTGAATTGCTGTCAAGCCTGATGACCTGAGTTAGGTCCCTGGGACCCACATGGTAGGAGAAAACCTTCTCCCAGAAGTTGTCCTCTGACCTCCACCTGAAAGCTGTGGTATATGTATACACACCCACCACACCCAGAAATTACTCAGCTGGATTGGGGATAGAGCTGAGTTAGCAGATCACTTGTGTAGCATGCAGGACACCCTGGGTTTGATATTCGCCTTATGCCTATAATTCCAGCACTTGCGAGGTGATGGATATAGAAACAGCAGAAGCAACACAGGGAGTTGAAAGTCAGCCTAAACTGCATGAAGGCCTGTCTCAAAAAGAAAAAAGAGTAGGAGAGATGGCTCAGAGGTTAAGAGCACTGACTGCTCTTCCAGAGGTCCTGAGTTCAATTCCCAGCAACTACATGATGGCTCACAACCATCTGTAATGGGATCCGATGCCCTCTTCTGGTGTGTCTGAAGACAGCGACAGTGTACTCACATACATAAAATGACTAAATAGGGGGCTGGAGAGATGGCTCCAGTACACTCGAGCTACAGTGTACTCATATAAATAAAATAGATTTTAAAATAAATAAATAAATAAATAAATCTTTTAAAATGACGAGAAATCACTCAGCATTTAGTGCTCCAATTTGTTTTTAAAATATTTCATTTTCAAATTTATTTGTTTACTTATTTGGGGTGTGTGTGTGTGTGTGTGTGTATGGTGCCCTCAGGGACCAGAAGAGGATGCTGGACCCTGTGGTGCCAAGTGGTTATGAATCATCCAATATGTGAGCTAGGAACTGAACTCAGGTCCTCTGGAAGAGCTACAGTCGGTCTTAACCACTGAACCATCTCTCCAGCCCCCTTTTCTAGTGTTTTGTTTTTCTCTGTGAGACAGTCTCACGCATGATATAGCTTTGGCTGGCCTAGACCTGGATATGTAGATCAAGCTGGCTGCAAACTCATAGAAATTTTCCAGGCTCTCCCTCCCAAGTGCTGGGTTTAAAAGCATGTGCCACTTTGTCTAGCAAATATTTTTCATATAATAATACTATTATACTTGTAATTACTTATAAGTTCTAATTTTAAGTTGTATACTATAGACTGCAATATTTTACTGTAGAGTGCAAATATTTTCATACATAATAATTCATACCCTATGTGGGCCATGGTGCACATCTTTAATCCCGGCACTTCAGAGGCAGAGACAGATAGATCTCTATGAGTTTGAGGCCAGCTTTGTCTGCAGAGTGAATTCCAGGACAGAGAAACCCTATCTTGAACAAAACAAAATAAAACAAAACCAAAAACAACAACAACAAAACAACCCAAAAAATAATACCCTGTAAGGAAGACAGTTTCCCATGTACTGACAAGGAGCTCGAAGTGGAGATAAGGCATCTGCATGTACCCCTATGTCCTGTGTCCTGGTTTTTCTATCAAACTCAGGTCCTGATGCTTTCAAGACAATCACTTTTGTGACTGAGTTTTCTCCCCAGCTTCTAACATCTTTATTTTTTATTTTTTTTAAAGATGTATTTATTTATTTTCTGTATGTGGGTACACTGTTGCTATCTTCACACACTCCAGAAAGGGGCATCAGATCCCATTACAGATGGTTGTGGGCCACCATGTGGTTGCTGGGAATTGAACTCAGGACCTCTGGAAGAGCACTCAGTGATCTTAACCACTGAGCCATCTCTCCAGCCCTTTTAACATCTTTAGATTTCACTGTGTGGTGGTAGGTGCTGAATGCGGGGCCTGACACATACTAAGCCAGTCCTCTTCCCCTGAGCTGCAGCCTACTTCTGATTCATTTTTATATGTATGTGGGTGTTTTATCTACATGTATGTCTGTGCACCACCTGTGTGTCTTGTGCTGACAGAGACCAGAAGGTGTCAGAGCCTGTGGAACTAAAGTCACAGACAATTGAATTGAATCCTGGTCCTCTAGTAGAACAGCCAATGTTCTTAACCACTAAGCCTTCTCTATAACGCAGCATATCCTTCCTTCTTTCTTTCCTTCCTTCCTTCCTTCCTTCCTTCCTTCCTTCCTTCCTTCCTTC
>NW_021621113.1:5376478-5383315 GCF_004785775.1 Grammomys surdaster | reverse complement strand
TTCCTTCCTTCCTTCCTTCCTTCCTTCCTTCCTTCCTTCCTTCCTTCCTTTCCTTCCCTTTTCCTCTTCCTCCTCCTCTTCCTCCTCCCCCTCTCCCTCCTCTTCTTTCTCTTCCTCCTCCTCCTCCTCCTCTTCTTCTTCCTTCTTCATCTTTGTCTTCTTCTGGTTTTGTGATTTTGTGTGTGCTTGTTAGTGTTTCTCTGTGTAGCCCTTGCCGTCCCAGAACTCACTTTGCAGACCAGGCTGGCCTTGAACTCAGGAATCTGCCCGCCCCTGACATCTGCCAAGTGTTGAGATTAAAGATGTGAACCACAAGCTACTGGCTCCTAGTTCTTTTTTATGTTTTATTTGTTTTGTTTTGTTTTCTGTTTGTTTGTAGTATGTCTGCCCTGTCCATCTGTTCATCCTGTTCCTGCTTATCCTGTCTCCCCCAAGACAGGTTTTCTCTAAGTAGCCCTGGCTGTTCTGGTCTCACTTTATAGACCAGGCTGGCCTTAAACGCATAGAGATCCACTTGCTCCGCCTCTGGAGTGTTGGGATTAAAGGCCTGTGCCACTATGCTCAGCTCTGAGTTCTTACATTTTTAATTATGACAGCACTTACTATGCATCAGAGCCTGGCCTCAAGCTCATTCTCCTCCTGCTGTAGTCACCTGTGTGCTGGAATTACTGACACATTCCTCCATGCCCAGCTCTTTTGTTTATGTTTTCACAATGGATGTATAATTTTTATATAATTTAAAAGATAGCTGGGTGGTGGTGGCACACACCTTTGATCCCAGCAAGCACTTGGAAGACAAGAGGCGGGTGGACCTCTGAGTTTGAGGCCAACTGGTCTACAGAGGGAGTTTCAGGACAGCCAGGACCACAAAGAGAAACCCTGTCTCAAAGCACAAACAAACAAACAAAAATGAAAAAAAATAAAAACAAACAAACAAAAAAAAGTAAAGCAAGGATATATGGAATTTTCCACTTTCTTCCTGGCTGTGGAGTCTGTGTAGTGTGGCCAGTGCTTGAATGCCAAGGAGAAGGGAAGCCTGGCCTTGTCTTGGAAGGTGATTGGCTTTCTTCTCACATGAGAGAGGATTTAGCTTAGGATGCTCTCTGCAGTGACAGGTTCTTAACAGTGATGACACCCATGGACGGAGAGCCGGGGATGAACTTTATGGACAGGGTGTGAGTGGCCGTGCTGGCCTTTCGTCAACCTGACTAATTGTTTCTGTATTTTTCCTTGGTAGAATGAGTGGGAAATAATGGGAGTAACCTAAGGAACAAACAAACAAGCACGGTAGATGATAAGCATCCAGAGAAGTAGCTCCCTTGGGCACTGGTTTGGACTATTGGAAGAGAAGGGGAAAATCGAACCTATTTATTTTGATATCAGTTTATGTTTATAAAGCTCTTTATTTATTAAAATCATGATATGGTGGAGAGTGATTGAGAAGGGCTTACCAAGTGGACCTCTGGCCTTTGAGTACATGTATGCACATGTACATATACCCACATACATGATAATCATAATCATATTTACCACAATTAAAGCCCTGGGCATTTTGAGATCCAAGATCGTTAGCGGCTTGGTCACAGCCTCTCTGCAAATGAGCGTATTTCTTGGAATTGAGGCACTGCCAATTTTGATATTGGAGACTCTAACTATGGCTTAATTCATATTAATTGTATTAGCATGGTACACATTAGAACCTATGTCTGTTATATCCTTTATCCACTCATCTATAAGCACTGCTCTTGATTTTAATGGTCCTTTACCTTTTTATATTCCATATTGGCATTTCCATATGCCAAGGTCTCTATTTTGTGCCAAGGTTTGATATGGCTTTGTTCACAGCTGAGACTAATCTTTGAAAAAAAGTCAGTGAAGGTTTCTGCAGAACCTTGTATAATCTTTGTAAATGAGGTAGATTCCCCACCCCCACTCAACTCTGTGCCAAGCTCCTAAAGCTACTTCTAACTCACAATGTTCTAGAGTAGCACCATCAAGTTGAGCTTGTCCTTGTATATCAGAGTACTGCCCTTCACCCAGAAACTGATGTTACTATATTTGTTCTATTTCACTGTTCAATATTCATGGCTTCTTCGCTCCACCATGTTAATGCATGTTAATGCACCATTGAAGTTGTGGACTGGCTTCTAGTAAAGCCATCACCAATCCCTTCCAGTCTTGGGAGAAATTCCATTTGGAGTAGCCCAGTTATTTAGAATTTGTTTCACATAAGGCAAATGCGTCCCATATGAAGTCACAATCTCTTTAAAATGCCTTGGATCGATCATGTCTATAGGACATCAGCCTGTCTCATCATAATCTTGTTTTACATAGCAGCCATATGCTGGAAAAGCAGATGGTGACTTCATAACCCCAGGCTGCCCCTCCTCCCACCCTGGCAGCATGCTTGGTTCAAGATTAACCCTTTCTTCGAAACCAGTTTAAAAAACAAAAACAAACAAAACACAAACAAAACAAAACACAAACAAAACAAAACAAAAAAGCCAGGCTGTGGTGGCACACACCTTTAATCTCAGGACTTGGGAGGAAGAGGGAAGCAGATTTCTGAGTTTGAGGCCAGCCTGGTCTACAGAGTGAGTTCCAGGACAGCCAGGGCTACACAGAGAAACCCTGTCTCAAAAAACAAAAAAAACAAAAACAAAAACAAACAAACAAACAAGCAAAAAGAAACCAGTTATTTCATCAGACTGTCCTTCTTCAGCTTTTCTCTGACCCGATGGGCCTCCTGTAGGAAACTCCCACTCTCTTGCTCAGTCACTGGGACTGAGCCTTTTCTTCCCTTTTCTGGTGTTCCTCACGTCCCAAGAGCTTCCACCTTCACCATCAGCCTCTCCAGTTGCCAACTCTGTAGCCCTCTCAGAAAAGAGAGAACAGAGTGACCTCTTTTGTTTTCCCATTTTAGTCATTTTTTTGTTTGTTTGTTTCTCAGGCTCCTCCATTTCCACACACAAATTTTCCAACTGCTCAGCTAGTCTTTCAAACTTTTTTGAAATAGAATATACAAAGAAGAAGGAGGAGGAGGAGGAAGAGGAAGAGGAGGGGGAAGAAGAGGAAGAAAAGAAAACAAATAGAAAATCCCCTCTGGAAGCAAAGTGGGGGATATCCCAGTGGTAACTATAAACTTTTTGCTGACATCTTGAAAAACAAAATCCATTACTTTATCCATTTTGTGGGTTCTTCTTTTCCCCACCCTTTATCCTCTCCCTCAGTTTTACCCCTATCACTAGATAGAAGAGAAAGAATAGATGGGAAGAGAGAGATAGAAATCTTTGAATCTGGGCTGAAGAGATGGCTCAGTGGTTAAGAGCACTGACTGCTCTTCCAGAGGTCCTGAGTTCAAATCCCAGCAACCACATGGTGGCTCACAACCATCCGTAATGAGATTGGATGCCCTCTTCTGGTGTGTCTGAAGACAGCTACAGTGTACTCATAAATAAAATAAATAAATAAGTTTAAAAAAAAAAAGAAATCTTTGAATCTAATACTTTTCTTCTCTCTCTCTCTCTCTCTCTCTCTCTCTCTCTCTCTCTCTCCCCCCTTCTCTCTTTTAGCACAACTACTAACAAGTCACAATCAGCCTCCCTAATAGAGCAACAACCACCATCCCCACCTATTGGGGCTCTAGAATTTATACACTCCCTGAAAAGTTCCCAGAATTCCAAATGTCATACAATCACAGAAAGCATCCACAGCTAGCAAAAACATGCCTCTGCTAGAGCATGAGGCAAATCAGAGTCAGCTGTTGCAAAGCAGCTCATATCCCACAGCTGGGGTTAAAAGGAAAACATACTACTTCTGGGTGTTTGTTTTGTTTTCGTTTGTAAACAAAAACTCCAGAATTCTTACTACAGGCTAGAGAGATGGCATAACAGTTAGGGGTACTGGCTGCTCTTTCAGGACCCAGGTCAAATTCCCAGCAGAGACATGGATGCTCACTACTGTCTGGACCTCCAGTTCCAGGAAATCTGACACTGCCTACACTGTCTTCTGACCTCTGCAAGCACCAGGCATGTACATCTCCATCAAACATATGCGCAGGGACAACAATCACATACATAAAATAAAATATAAATAAAAAAACAACAAAAACCCAAGGAAACAAACAACAATAAGCTTGTGAAGTTGCTAGGTGGGTAAAGTCGCTTTTCACTCAATGTAACAACCTGAGTTTGATCTTGAGGACCCACCTGTTGCAAGAGAGAAGCCAACTCCCTCAAGCTGTCCTCTGACCTCCACACCCATGCTATATAGCACATACATGTGCACCCACCCACACAAATTAAATAAATACTTTTTTTAAAAAAAGGAAAAAGGTCAAAACACAGTAGGCAAGATGGCTCAGCTGGTAAAAACACTTGCTGCTAAACCTCACATCTGAATTTCAACCCCTGGAACCCACATGTTGGAAGAAGAAAACTGGGTGCTGCATCTTGACCTCTAACCTCCACACTTAAACTGTGGCTCATGTGTCCCCATTTATGAGTAAATGGAATGTTTTGTTTTTAATGCACTTTAATTAGAAGAATAAAAGGTTTAGATTTCAGAGCAGTTTGGGTTTTTTGGACTAAGGATGGTCAGTTTAGAGTGGTAAAGGTATTATGTATTTGTTTTGTTTTTGTTTTTGGTTTTTTTGAGACAGGGTTTCTCTGTGTAGCCCTGGCTGTCCTGGAACTCACTCTGTAGACCAGGCTAGCCTCGAACTCTCGAACTCAGAAATCTGCCTGACTCTCCCTCCCAAGTGCTGGGATTAAAGGCATGTGCCACCACCGCCCGGCAGGGTAGTATGTATTAAACAGGGTCTTAAGCTTCTGGGCTCATACGATCCTTGTCTACCATCCTCCTAAATTGTTAGAACCCCAGGCAATCTCCGCCATGTCCACTGTCCTTAATGATGGCTGCTTCAAGATGTCTGTCTCTTGACTCCATCAGTCCCTCCAGGCAGGTAACCTCTATTACCTCCATGTCTGGTACATGAGTTCCTCTAGAATAGTCCTCCCCTCTGGTCAGGTGCTCCCTGTAGAATAGCCCTTTTCTGTATTCCTGAAAATTCCCTTTATGTCTCTAGTGTTGACTTTCCTAAGTCCCAAAATTCTCTGTGTGTGTGTATGTGTGTGTGTGCACACACACAGGATGTATGTATGTATGAGGGCACATGTACTGGTCTGTGCAAGCCTCAGAAGTCAAAGGAGAACATATGAAGAAGTCCTGTCCTATCGTTCACTACCTCTTTTTTTTTCCCCCCTTGGATATTTTATTATCGTTCTCTACCTTATTCCCTTGAGACAGAGTCTCCCTTGAGGCTGAGCTCCCCATTCTTCCCCTTGATTCCCACAGGTTAGTTGGTCAACAAGCCCCTGGGATCTCCCGTGTCCACCTCTCACAGCGCTTTGGGACAGGCATGTGGCTGTGTTCCTCTTTGTCATCTGGATGCTAGAGAGCCTAACTCAGGACCTTATGATCGTGTAGCAAGCTCTCTTACCCACTAAATCATCTCTAGTCCCTCATAACGTTTAAAATAGATTTGTTAACACTTTAGTTTCAGTAGACCATGTCTTCCCCAGACTCCCTCATTCCCTTCATCACTGAGGCTGTTGGTACCAGGCTGGAACCCAGTGACATCACATCTAGGCGACCCCTAACATCGTTGCCAAGGCAACCACCATACACTCCCAGAATCCACCTGGCTACCTCACCTTCACCGGGGAGAGGCTACATCACCGCCCATATAAAACAGGCAGAACTCCCTGACCTTGCTGTCTTTCTCTGCCATCTTCTCCCATTTCTCTCCCCCCACCTTTGCCCTATCTCCTGAATAACGCCCCCCCCCCCCGAACCACTTGGTCTGGTGTTGTCTGTTCTAAGCTGCCCGCCAAAGTCTAACAGAGGCTCCCAACTCAGGGCCTTGTGCATGAGAAGCATAAGGTAACATCGAGTTATACCTTATCTTTATTAGCATTTCTCTCGCTGTGACCAAAAAGCAAGTTGGAGGGGGGAGGGTTTATTTGGCCTACACTTCCACATTCATTATCGTTATCAAAGAAAGTCCGGACAGGAACTCAAACAGAGCAGGAACTGGAGCAGGAGCTGATGCAGAGGTCATGAAGGATGCTGCTTACTAGCTTGATTCCCCTGGCTTGCTCAGCCTGCTTCCTTACAGAACCCAAGACTACCAGCCCAGGGATGGCCCCGCCCACAATGGACTGTGCCCTCTCGCGTTGATCTCCAATGGAGAAAAGGCCTCACAGCTGGATCTCACGGAGGTATTTCTCAATTAAGGTTTCTTCCTCTCTGATGCTCTAGTTTGTGTCAAAGTTGACACCAAATAGGCTGATACACATCTGCAGCCCTTTCGGGAGAGAAAGGGAAAAGGAGGGAAAGGAAGAAGGGGGGGCAGGGAGTGGGGGAGACATGCGAGTCAGTGGCAGCTCGCACCTTTAATCCCAGCACTAGGGAGGCAGAGGCAGGCAAATCTCCAAATTTGATGCTAGCCTGGGCTGTAGAGTGAGTTCCAGGATGGCTAGGGTTCCACAGAAAAAAATCATGTGTCAAACAAACAAACAAAACAAACAAACAAACAAAACCACAAGAAAATAAAAGACAGGCTGGGCGGTGGTGGCGCATGCCTTTAATCACAGCATTTGGGAAGCAGAGGCAGGCGGATTTGAGTTCGAGGCCAGCCTGGTCTACAGAATGAGTTCCAGGACAGCCAGGACTATACAGAGAAACCCTGTCTTGAAAAACCAAAAGAAGGAGAAGAAGAAAAAGAAGAAGGAGGAGGAAGAGGAGGAAGAGGAAGAGGAGGAGGAGGAGGAGGAA